>NC_063256.1:3030303-3333333 GCF_019578655.1 Ricinus communis | reverse complement strand
TTCATGAACCCAACTGCCGTACTTTTATGTTTGTCAAGTTAAGAATCATATTGAAGTTTGTCTGAAATACATATTGACTTCATAGGTTTTATTCATGATTTCTATTGAGCCAGCTCCAATGCTTGAGGATAAAGAAAAATGGTAAGTTTTAAATTGTTCGTACCCACTATCAGTTTATAGCAAATTGATTTTAGTAGTTATGCTATTTCTTCGTTATTACAGCATACACTGGTGTTAAAAGCTAGTTTGTTTATTTGGCAGGTCTCTTGTATTTCATGATTTTGTTGCAAAGTGCCTTACAAAAGAACCTCGTTCACGTCCAACTGCATCTGAGATGCTGAAGGTGTGGAGAGATAATTACAAATATAAACGTGAAAACTTTACATTTTTATTATCTTCTGAGTAGGGGTGAGCAAAAGTGAGCGGATACCAGAAAACTGAACCAAACTAACCAGTTTGGTTCGGTCATTTCTCATATTTGATTGGGTTCGTTTTAAAAATTTCAAAACAAAAATAATTTCGGTTTAATTTGATTTTGAGCAAAAAATTTCAGTACAAACTGAACCAATGTTTTATATTTATTATTAAATTATAGTTAATGTTATGAAATTTAATAATTTACTAATAAATAAAATATTTTTTGTTATGTATGTAAAATATGATTTTTTACTGAAATGAGTATTTTAAATAATATAGAATTATAAAATTTAACTTAAAAATTAAAACAATGAATTAAACACCTAAATTGAAACCAAATTCGGATCTTAATCTCGATTGGGTTCAATTTCATCTTTAGGGGTTCAGTAGTTCGGCTTTTGCCAAACCAACTGTTTCCTCATCCCAACTTGAGTAGCTCTTACATTTGACATTATTTTAATTCATTACTGGCTCATATATTTTCTATGTTTGTTAACTGGTTTGATTTAGTTTGTCCAAATTTCTATCAAATAGATTGGAATTTTTTAAAAGCGAAATGTTGCTTAATCTTTTATATTCAAATCAAAAAATAATATTTTTATCATGGTTAACTTGATGTTTTCCTTACTTGGAACTCAGCACAAGTTTATTGAAAAATGCAAATACGGAGCCTCAGCAATGTTGCAAAAGATTGACAAAGCAAGGCAAATTAGGGCCTCAATGGCTTTGGAGGCACAAAATGTTGTTCCAGTTGAATCTGAAGTAAGTCCATAGTCAAGTTCCATTCATTCAGTTATTGTGGCTTCTTTCCATCCGACTCTTTTTCAGAAATCATAAATCATTTTTTACTTTGAAACAGACACCAGAGGCCCCAAAACTCAACGAGTATTATGGAGATACTGTTCCATCAAAGAGACCTCAGACAGCTGATGAAATACCCAAATCTGAAGTTGTTATGGACCTGGCTGGAGAAGGTACGGTTTTCCTTCTTGTCTCTTACTTCTTATGTCTTTGCTGAAAGCTTTTGAGGAGGAAATTTTTTTTTATTCAACTCAAGTTGCATCAAGTTAAGAGAGGTTTTTTTGTCTATTTTTCTTTTGAAATTATGCATTATGTGGAAAAGAAAAGGAGCCTTTTCTGTTTTCCTTTCGAAGTTATGCATTCAAGTACAAGTGCATTTTGGTGCCCATTTCGGGTGTATCTGCTGATTGATTACACTGGCTGAAAAACTAACGTTAAGCTGAAATGCCACCACAAACCACTCAACACCCTGCCAAAAAGAAAGGTTGTTAATAAGGAGCTTTGACATACTTTAAGTCATCAGCACAGGAGCTCAAGACCTGAATCCATTTAGCATAAAACACACATTGCCCGACAAACTAATTTTCATCTGAAGTTCCCCTGAATGGAATCCAACAGCTGAAAGGGCTTAGCACAAAAGGCAAGGATGGAATGAGGAGTTCCTATTCCCCATATTGTAAGAGTATAAAAACCAGGGTATGCATTATCCAGTCAAAACTGAACCAAACAAATGAAATTACACCATGTAATCAACATATGCATTTACATTTATATACCTGCCCGTCCATGCATTCTGAAATAAACCGTCGAAAACGAAAAATAAAACAGTAACAATGGATTTTTACTTGGCAGTTTGTTTTAAACATCTAATATATGATCATTGAACTAAACATTATTGTTCTTTGGAACCTAAAGCTTCCTGTGAGTTTAGTGGCATATTATTTTATAATATACTATATTCCCTCCAAAGCTGGTGAGAATCTTCATGGCAGCTTCTTATGATCCTGAACTTCTTGATGTTTGATCTAATAATTCAAGATTTAATGTATGAATTGAAAAGATTACCTGGAGATATTTTACTTAGGGTTAATTAATTCAAGTCATGGGCAGGAAAATATTAATTGTTTATTGGAAAATGAAGATTTATGTAACATATAGGAGATAATGGGGGTTTACTTATTTCTGGCCAGTGTAGATAACAAAGATTACTCCGCTTGCACATATCTTTTGATACACAGTAGTTTTAGGATAAGATGTTTGCTATAGTCTCCCACTTATTGATGATCTGTGTGTCCAGTGGACTTTGGAACGGTAGTGATTCATGGAGGGGAGGAGACAGACAAGGAAGCCGTGCAGAATGCGCTTGATAGTGCTAGAGATCCTTCGCAGGTTCTAAGACATTTTGAAAGTCCTTCAGTTACTGCGACAGGAGGCAAATCAATTGACTCGCGGTATTTTATTCACCATTTGCTATTGCTGTTTGTATATGCATGAAGAAATTAAGAAAATGATGGAGATCTTATATTTGTAGAGGATTTTTTTCATTATACAGGATTATACCCAGTGATTTTTTTTATTTTTTTTTTCATAATTGTAGTCCAGGCTCAAAACTTTTATTTGATAATTTGTTTTGTTAATTCTATTAGGGTGGATAATGCAAGCGTTGTTGCTGCAAACAAAATTTTGATTGGAGAATCGCATCCTCTATTGCAGAATATAAGGACATTGCCTCCAGTACCTGGTTCTCCTTTGCAAAATCTCAAGAAGGGTAGCACACTTCAGTCACCGGTTGGAAGAAGTGGGGTTGTGGGTACTTCCACTTTGAAGAATGAAACTGTCAGCAAAAAAGCTTTTGCATTACAAGACAAGGTCTCTTTCATCCTGAATTATTCTGTTCACTAGATAATAGATGAGTATGTCTGTGTCAATTCTTTTATTCACCAGTTAATAGACGACAAGCTTTTGCGTTGAAAGGCAAAAGTCTCTTTTGTTTTATCTGTTGTCTGATGTTTTTCAATTTGCTCTGAAATCAAGCATGATCAGTTTTAAAGTCATGATCATTTGAGAGGAATTGTTAGTTTAGAAGTACCAAAATTTGAGAGCTTTTTATTAAAATTTGGTATTCCTGTGTGAGGTTTAATTGGAATATAGGATTTCCTCCTTTTGAGCTAGGAAAAGCTAATTGTCTTTTTTTTTTTTTCCTCATCTTCTCTCCCTGTCTCGCACGCACGCACACACGGAAGAACTGGACAATCAGCTTATCATCATCTAGTCTGCTAGTTTTTCTTTGGATTTGTTTCTTTTGTTTGGGATAATTGTGGCTGCTTACATTGAACTCATTGTTTTGCAGCTTTGGTCCATTTATGCAGCTGGTAATACAGTACCTATTCCATTCTTGAAGGCAACAGATATATCCCCAATTGCTCTCTTATCAGACAATGTTCTTGGAGGCATGCAACGGGATAATAGTGAGGCAGGGGAAGTGCTGCAAGAGCTTTTTAGTGGTGATGGGCCATCTAGAAAGGGTCGGCGGTTACAAAATGAGGTACCTGTATCTCTCTCTCTCCCTGTCTCATATGCTTAAGTGTTGGCGTCTTATGGGTTCATTTGATGTGCTGCAGATGCCTCTTCCTGCAAGTGTCTACAAAAGACTAACTTCAAGTTCTACACTACTGAATCTGGCACAGGCTTTGGCGTACCACAGAACGTAATACTTCCTCTGATTTTTCTAATTATATCTTTTTTTGATGTTAATATAATATTTTTATATATATTTTTGTTGGGGTTTATTGCAGATGTTATGAGGAGATGCCACTCCAAGAGTTGCAAGCAACGCAAGAGCAACAGACCATTCAAAATCTCTCTGATACGCTTCGAACTATCCTCCGCTTGTAAATAGTGGCATGCTAAGAGAGAGACTCGCTGAATACTTCTATTTTTGTTTTGTATTCAGAAAATGCAAAACTGTTGGGTCTCAAAATAGCATTTTTCTCTTCATTTATTTATTCTTCTCTTTTTACTAGGTTACAACTCGTAATCTCATAGTGCTGGAGTAGAGACTCCTGCAATACTTTTGGGCCAAAGCTCATTGGTTAACTAATTTCCTGTATATAATAATAGCTTTTTATTTATTTATTGGGCAAAGCAAATCTGTACTCACATTTTGTTTAGATGTAATGCCAATTTTGAGGGTGTTTGACAATGACACAGTAGTTGTCATTTCTCAATAACTACATCAATTTTGGTAGTTGTTCAATTCTCATAGCTATATCAATGTGTTGTGTAATATTACCAATGTATTCTGAACAGGATTGTTACTGTTTACTGTTTCCATTTACTGATCGACTTTAAAAATAATTTAATTACAAAATTATAATTTATAATAATAATATAATTGTATTTTTATTGGTTGGTTTTTAATTATATTTTATTAATTTACTAATTTTTTTTTATTAATGTTAATCCAGCCATTAAGCTAATCACTTGGGGTTAATGAGATTCACTCTCTCCCTCCCCTTTTCCAACTTGTAAATTTTCCTTTCCGCGCCCTCTCAAGTGCACCGCAGATACAAACATAGCTGGCAACACCGCCACCGCGTGGCAAAACCAAGGAAAACGATGGTCGGTGATCGGATTATTCTTCGTCTACTACGTAAATGCACTTCCCGCATCTCTCTTTTCTCTTCTTCAACTTTTGGCTTGAGCAGACGAGGCAAACGTGTTGCTGATACAAGCTTTCAATTTCACAACCATCCTTGTCGTTTACTTAGCTTCTCTCCGAAACAACCTTCCTCCACTTCCATATATCATTCTCCTTCTTTAACTTCTCGGCTCTTTAGAACAAGCTCAAACGAAAGTAACCATCGAGAAAATGGCAGCGAAAAATGTAATTGCTATTTTAGGTGTTTTGGTAAAAGTCCTTAACATATGCTGCTCAAGTGTTTGATAAAAGTTGTTATTACGTTTGAGTGCTGCAGATGAAACAAGTGAAGAGGAAGAAACAGATGGGTGGGAAGAAGAAGAAGAGGAGGTGGAGCCCAAGGTGTGGGGTTTCTGAATTTACCGTTTTCGTAAAAATTGAGTTTGATTTTGAATATCAATTTTTTGGGTTGACAGTGCTTATTCAATTGTCTGAAAATGATAGGCTGGTGATGGTGGGGATGGAGGTGGAATTGTTTTGCAAGGTGTCCCATGGGGAGAACGTGCTCTCTCTATTGCACGTGAAGTATTGTTGCAATCTGGTGATGGCATTGAGCTCTATGCTTTCAAGACTACTCCTCGTGGATATGTTTATGTTAGACTAGACAAACTGTCTAATGAGTAAGCTTCTCTTTTCATGTTAGGGGTGCGTTTGGTTGCCGGAATCAATCAAATGTTACACTCATGTGTTTGGTTTGTAAATGGAAGTGTTTTAGAATTAGTTACAATTTAAATACGTCTAGTAGACTAGTGTTTTCTTCTTGGTCATGGTTGTTGGCAATTTGTTAAAATTTTAATATATTCAATGAAGCAAAATAGTATATTTGATGTTAGAGGCAAAGCAAGACTTCTTTCTTAGACTCATATATGGATAGTTGGTTTCTACATACATGCAAAATTTCATAGTGATAGTCTCTTTGATCAGATATGGCTGTCCCAGCATGGAGGAGCTTGAAAGCTACTGTCAAGAATATAAAAAACGGTTGGAGGAAGTTGGAGCACTTGGAGAAATACCTGAGGATTTGGCTCTTGAGGTAATTGGTGGCTGGCTCTTCTTCCTTGCTATAGCTTAAGAAATTTCTGATCATCACGTTATTAACTCGTTGAGATACCATTGTTCCTGACTTGAAAGGTATCATCTCCTGGTGCTGAGAGGATACTGAAGGTGCCAGATGATTTATGGCGTTTCAAAGACATGCCCATGAGAGTATGCTATGTAGAAGGCCTAGAGTCTAAAGGCCCAGAAAAGGATGGAGTCTTCTATCTGGAGTCCATGGAAAAAGAATCAGACATCTGTATCTGGAAGTTGGCAGATGTGAAGGAAAACAGGGACCCTGAAAGCAAAGGTAGACCTTTAAGCCGTAAAAGCAGAGATTGGAGATTGAAATTGCCATATGAAGTGCACAGACAGGTAACCTTGTATCTTGAAATTTGAAATTTGAAATATCAGTTATTACAATGTGTCATCTGTGTTGAAAGTTTAATTACGATATATAATTTGCAATGGTAATAGAGGTATAACTTTGCAGCTTATAAACATTTGCTTGTGCTTGCTTGTAAATTCTACTTGAAACATGTGTTGTGGTCTAGCCGAGTAGGTTGCTTGTATCATGCTTGTCATTGCTTTCTAATGCATGCTCTAGGACCTATCAGTTGTCCTGGTGCATCTTTTCAAATGACTCGCCGTGTTTATTTAACATAAGGACGAGCTGCATAATTTATTTTTTCTCTCTCCAACCCTGGCCTTGTTCTCAGAATTTCTCCTTAGTAATTGAGTTTCTGACTAAATTCCCTGTTTTCTATGGTGATAAGGATGTAGAGTCTTTGTTAGACACTTGCATTGTCAAACTCAGTTCTTTGATCTAATGAAATGTTTGACCTGTAAATTTGAACCATTAAGTTTGATCCTCTTGTTTCCTGCTCCACATTACGTCATCACGTGGTAGAACTGATCAACCAGCGAAAAACATATTTAGCCAGGTAGCTGTTTCACTGAAATTTGGTTCCTGTATGCAATTTATAAGTTGGTTTAGCAGTACTTCACAGAACCTATTATTCCGAGGCATTTTCTCAAGATATTAGTTCAGAATTTTTACCATAAAACTTAAAAGATTACATGACTAATGGCGTGTTTAGCTTTGAAAAGGAGTGGAACATATAATGGTTGAATGAAGACTCTGAACCCAGAAACACCTCAGTCAGTTATGTCTGGCAGGTCAGTACTAAGACAAGCCTGTAAGTGCCATGAATTGGGTTGAATGTGTTGGCCCAATGAGATATGTTATGAGTTGAATAGATGAGGAGATTGAGATATCAGAGTATAGGGCCCATAGGCTATAAAGAAGATGTAATTTACATGGATACTTCCTAGAAACATGTTACAATACAGTGGGCATGATTATAACTACTAGGTTGCAATTTCTTTTCAGCTGTTTTAAAGTTTTGTAATTCAAACTATGTCAAATTTACTTTTCTTTAGAAAAAACAAAAAATCCAACGTTTCTACTAAGTATAACTCTTCTTTTTTATTTTTTACAAGTAATTACGCAAAAAAAAAAAAAAAAAAAAAAAAAGCAACCCTAACCCTTTTTTATCGGTTTATTTAAAAGTGATTTTAGTAGCTCCAAATTCTACCCTCTTTTAAGTGATCGATCAAATGTCCAATTTTTCTCTCATTGGTGCAAAACTAGTATTGATTTTTGTTCTTGTTATGTAGCTCTACTGTTCTAATAAACATATTCACTATTTTCAACAAAGACGAATAATGCTAAACAGATTCTGTATCAATAAAATAATAAAAAAAAATTGCAAGGATTTAGAAGGTCTATGTATAAGAGTCAGTCGAATGAATGCCTAAAATAGTTATGTCGTTATCCATATAAAAAAAGGAAAAACAAAATAGGATGACAATAGAACTAACTTATTAATGGCGTTATCAGGTGATACTTAGTTTTGACTTTTGAGCCAAATGTAAGCTAAGCCTGTGTAGTCAGCAATTGCCCTTGACTTGGTTTTCCCAGATAGAGAGACACTTATGAACTATCAATTAATTGCTCTCATAATTAGTTAGTTTTATCTTCTTCTTTTCTTAATCTAATTCAAACTGTATGTCATAATTAAAATTATTTTTATATATGATTATTTCTTTAAAAAAAAAAAATTATATTTGCTTAAATAAATCAAAATCTATTAAATTTATTATAAATTACCAAATGAACCTTATTTTACAAATAGCTTTTACAAGCTTTTGATAGTAATTTATAGCATGCGTTTCTCCTCTCTTTTATATTTGGAAAACATGTATTTTTATTTTTTAATCATAAAAGTTCTGATAACCTATAAAAATATATAAAAAAGCAAAAGGGTTTTCAAGTTTTACTTTTTAAAGAGCGTTCCATTTTGTTGTTATACTTTAAACATTGATAACTAAAAGCATAGTAAAAAAGATTTTCTTTTGTGAAAAATGTAAATTTCTTATAATTAAATTAATTTCTCCATACAAAACCTGCTAGTTTCCATGAAAGCTGCTTAGCTTGTATTATCACATAAAGAAGAAAAAAGAAATGAATAGCATTTTCGTAATGTCTCTGTAAATGCCCAAAATGAATAGCGTTGTAGTTGTGAATCTTAAATTAAGGAAAATCCTGCAAGTGTTGAAAATTATTATAACGAGTGGCTATATTACTTGTGTAGTATTTTGTTATTTTAATTTAATTTTGACATGTGAATGCCTTTCTCATTATTATTCTTCTCCCTGCTCGTATCGTTTTCTATGGGCTCAGGCTACTTGTTTTCATTGATAATTTTATAACTGCATTAAAAATTGAATAAATAAATAAATAATATTATTTGTGATTTCATTTTATATTAATTTTACCAAGGGAACAAAAATTTCTGACAAGACGAATATAATCGATATTGTTTTGTCTTTGTCAAATAAAGGCACTTCCTTTTCTTGGGTTTTCGGTTCATGCGTCTATTCTATTTATTTATGTTTTTATTATTTAATTTTACCATTTTAAAAAATAAAATTCTCGTTTATGTAGTACAAATATTCAGAAAAATATAAAATTTATGTCATTTTATCAGATTTCAAAAAAAGAAATCATGAAAAGAGAATAAACCCTTGAATATTATAGGAATATCCATGGAAAAAATTTCATTAGAAATTAGATCTTTGAAGGAATATGATCGGAAAACTGAAAATGAGAGGAAGAAGAAATATCATCATGTATATATACGAATTTAAATTTAGAAAGATCTTCACTTTTGCTTTTTTACTTAAAAGGCTATAGCTTTTTTAGAGTATTTCATTAGTAAGATTTATAAAAAAATTACTTAAGAAATGATTCAATTGTTATTATTATATTAAAAGAATATAATAATTAATTAGGAGCATATTGAAGTGAAATTGAATGATATTACGGATTTTAAAATTTAAAAAAAAAAAAAATACATATCCTTAAGTTAACGTATAGCTATAAAAGAAAATTAAAAGTCTTTCTCCAGTGAATAAACTCTAATTTGGTAATAATATCAAAATTATTTTAGCTCATTTTGATAGAGTTTAATTAATATAAAATATAATTAAAGAATGATACATAAAAGTTAAAGATAGGGCATAAAATGGCATGTCAGGAAAACAGAATATGCCCATTTTGGGCAGGTCATAGAAGCAACATTGGAAGATGATAGGGTGAATTACTATATACCCCATGAGGTTTTGCTTATTATAACTGATAAGTCCTATAGTTTTTTCTTTATTATAATTAAAGACTTTTCAGTTTCACCTTCTATTATATTAGTTTTTGTTGTTAGTCAATGTACTAAAAGTATAATTTATTATAAGTTTATAATTAATTAATTAAAAGTATTTTTTACTTGCTTACTAAATAATTACTATTTTTTAATTAAGCATAATTATTTTTTTGGATAAAGTTTAAAAATTACTATGTAATTTAATGTTTTTATACTTGATAAATAAATTTTTTTATATTAAAAGATTTATTTAATTATTTGTAATTTGTGGACATAAGAATAAACTATTCTAATAGCATAAGTTTTCACTAATTTGAATAAGAATGTAATATCACCGAGTTTGATATTTGATTTGTTAAACTTGTTAATTAATGAAATTATTTGATTAAACTAACTAAGACCACTGACTAACGAGACATCGAATTGTGAAGGGTGTGCGATTGTAATATAAAAAAGTATAGGCAGCTATGGGTAAGATATGCCAAAGTTCAGGTATCACCCCATATAGATAAGTGGACCACTCACAGACAAGTGGATTTTTCAATCTTATATCAACTGATTTAGACATTTTCTTTTTGGCACTAATTGACAAGCACAAAATTAGGTTAACCCAACTTCATTGGTGGAGAAAGGATTATAGTGCATCAAAAGAGTCCCTTTCTAGTGTACAAATTTGTATATATTTTTGTCTACTGTAACAATGAAGCTTGTTAACATCAATTGGACAGTAACACACTGACAACATACTCTTAAGAGCCAAAAAAAAAAAAAAAAAAAAAAAAGATGAAGAAAACAAATTACTAGAGGATCAACTTTAGAGAGTGGATGTCAGAGAGAGAAGAAATAGGATGATTGGAATATGGTACCTTTGCTTATTAAATTTAAATAACATGAATTTCTAGTTAAATTAAAATGACTTCCTAACAAAAACATGAAGTTTTGATCAATTAAACATAGAGCAAACCCATTTACTAATAAGATTAGCAACATATCCAATGAAAATATGTGTATACTTTTTACAGTGTTTATAGGTTAATTTATTGTATCATAAAGAAGAGAGAAATCAAAAAGAAAAATAAGTATTGCTAGTTCTGAAACTGTCAAGAATACAAAGAATGGTATAAGTCTATTGGGTTTATAAATAGGCAATCAAGCAGTCAATTTCAATAATTATAAATCATCAACAAGACGATCAAATGCTATATAAACCTAAACCATTAAATTCTCGATACCAATTTGAGAAGATGATGAACAATAAAGGCCCACCATTGATACTGACATGACCTTCAAATTGAAACCTTGTGGCCTAAATGCCATCCGTGGCCAGATGATACTCTGTGCATCACTTAATTAAAATGAGTGACAGAAAAATAGAAGTTCTTTATATTAATATAATCGCATTATATCAAATCAAAATTCATTACGTATGCAATAGACACACACACAAATACAACCACTTAATGTATGTGTTGCAAATTATTTGTGCCAAGAGGACCATTCAAATCTTGCTTAGATATTAATGCTTGGACCGGAGATTCCATGAAGAAAAAGTAAAATGTTCAGTTGGGTACAAGAATCATTATACAGGGATGTAAAGTTGACAAGGCTAATTTAAACGAAATATTTATATTATTACAAATGAGTTTAACAAAAAAGAAAAAAAAATAGATATTTTGGAAAAAAAAATAGTAATAAGAATTATTCATCGTTAAATACCTAAATTATAAGTTAATATTTACTAAAGTTGATTAAGCGGTATATATCAAATGAAATCATTTTCACAATGGGAATTAGGTTGAAATAAAATAAAAAATCTGAATCAAAACCAATTTTAAATACTTAGGGAAAGAAGTAAAATAAAATAATAATAATAAACATGTAAAGAATCTTAGGAATTAAATGTGTATATATATATATATATATATATATGTGAGTTGTGCAATTCTTGTTTCGCCATTGGCTGCAGGTTGGAGTGTTGGTGGGGAGACTATTATTCCTTAATGTGGTCCTGTCTTAGCTCAATGATGTCCTAACTAATTATATGTTCCTATGCATAAGTAATAATTGTGAGACATTATTTGACTCCTTTACTTTTCTTGCGGATTAAAATATGAGAATATGAGAATTAATTACATTCATTTTTAGCATTTGCTCCCTTAATTTTAAAACTTAAAATTAATATATTCTTTTAGGACTTTGTTTGGTTAAAATTTATAAACTTTATGGAATTCATTTATAAATTCAATGTTTATTTGTTTTGAATGAAGTGAAAATTAATTCATAATCTTACATATTCAAATTCGTATGAAATTATTTATACAATTAAACTAAATTCTAAGAAAATAGGTAAAATTTTCATATAAATTTCATATTAGTTTATTAACATATTTTATTGCATTAAAATATTTCCTTCAACTTTATTATTATTATTTTTATATATATATTTTTAAATAAAATAAATATTTTAATAAACTTCAAAAATAGCATAAAAGTGAATCGCATTACAATATCTAATTACTATGCAAATCCAAATTCTTACCAAATCTTAATATTTAACCCAATCATAATATAATTTCAGCATTTAGTCTCATGCAATGGCATATAGGTTTTGAGATGAGATGAATATTTTATTCTATATAATTTAACAAATTGAATAGAGATACAAAGCAACCAATAATTGTACACATCATGCTATCCATATATCCCTAATGCCTAAAATGCATAGCATGACTCAGCAACATATCTGAATTGCTTCAACATAAATACAAGTTATTTCGTGAGAGATGGGCAACCATCTTATTGTCACAGAAAATTAACCACTATTTATATTAATTTAATTTGCATTAGGGACTAAACAATGTGCATTTACAAGTTCCAAGATTGACTTTGAGGACAATAATTTTTAACCCCTTTGCCCTTTTATATATATAAAGAAATAAATAAAAACATATAGCTAGCTACTATTGTTGACAATTGCTAACCACAATTTGGTATTATTATATAAGTGAAGCAATGAGCCTGTTGTAATAATGCCAGAGGAATGTATAAATTAAGCATGCAGAAGAAGGTGATACACTTATGATAATTTATTTGTTTTGTAGGAACCAGTCTACCTTGGCAATCAAAACCCCATTCAACCAAAACTTCTATCAAGGCCAGGATTAAGATTTTAAAAAGGAAAATCACTTGTTGAATCTTTTTTCAGAAAAAGTTGAATAAGTGAAGTTTCCTTCAGATTCAGTAGAAGCCATCTTGTAAGAAAAAAAGAAAAAGAAATTATTATTATATATTTTTCATTTATTTTCAAACAGTTTTAAGTCTTTTCGAATATAAATTTAAAAAAATAATTTTTTTTATTTATGAGAGGACTAAGGACGGAATATGGACTACACAATAAGAATAGTCATTTTTCTACATTCGCTGTAACTCTAAAAACTCATTTAATAAAGAAGGAAATGATTCGAAATCGAAATCTTTCACTTCTAAAATCAATTAGATTAGATATCAAATGTGTATTATTTAAGTAATTAAGTTTATGTTAATAATAATTCCTTTTATTAAAAAATAAAAATAAAAAAAGATATTAAAGATGGATCATGAAAATAATTTTACCAACAGTATTAGTTGACACGCAAAATCTGATGCCATATTGATATTCCAAGTTAGCTACGAGCAGATCAAATTGATGTGAAAAAGCATAAAGTCTAATCTGAAACTTAAGTTTGAGAAGTAGGTTTCTTTTTATAGAGATGTGATGAAGTTAGATCCCCAGACGCTAGTGCTAATTTTCAACTTTGTATAAAATTCAATATCAGTCTCTTAATTATTGCTTTCAGCCATTAATTTGATTGATTAAGAATGCTCTATTGGCTTGCTTATGTAATCTGAAAGGACTTGTTGGCAAGCTTGGAAAACCATGTTATTTTGACAGGATTTAACATATTTTTCTATTCCACAGAAGTCAGTGTTCAGTGATAAATATAAAATAATTTTAACATATATTTTTATTGAGTGCATAAAATCTACACATTATGCTCCTTTATCTTATCTTTTTTCTTTTTTGAAGAGGTGTTTTCTAATCAATGGCCACTTCTACTAGAGAGGGGAAAAAATTGCAAGCAACAGTATTCACATTAACATAATATGAAACAATATGTCATTGGATAGTGGATCAAAAGTCACCATCTTCAGTTCATTAAAAGCTAAATGTGTCCCACTTCTCACCTAAATTTTCATTGCTCCCTATGTTTGAAAAACTATTTTATCCCCTTTTTTTTTTTTTTTTTTTTTGCTTCAGCTAATCATTTCATGCTTCAACAAACCTTTTCTTCCTCTTACGAAAATGATTTCATACCATTTTATTTTCACCCAAATGCATTACTAACTACTGCTTTGAGAGGACCTGTGGCAACAGTCTCTCCATTACATAAAAGATTCCTCATCTTCCAACCAAAAAGATATATAAAATGAAAACCTTAAGGAAAGATGGCAACAACCCAAAAAGAAAAATAATAAAAGGAAAAGAAGAAGAAGAAAAGGAATGTGGCTGAAGATAGAATTTAAAATGCTTCAGTTTAGTGTGCTTTGGCTACTAGAGATGAGACGAAATCAAGGAATATTGGATGTCCAGATTTTTAAATGTCGAGAGAGCCACTAAAACATGTGATAGATTCCTAATAAAATGATTATATGGATAAGTGTAAGCCAGAAAATATTAGCATAATTTTGTGGACACAATAATTTAGCTACCATAAGATAAAGCATTTAATTTTCAGTTAGCACTCAGATTTCAAAACATGTTGGGGTGTTAGGAAGCATTAAGGCTTTGCTAGATCTGGATTAAGAATCAAATAAACAAGGTACAAGAGAAATCATAGTGATATAGAGATCCATAATTCACAGTTACTACTCAATGTGCACACTTGCAATGTACATGGTTTCTTAATTATATATTAAATAATTTTTTAATTACAAGTAAACGGAAAAAAACTTAAACTTAAAACTTTGGTCGGATTTAAATATATAATATTATCAAGTTAAATATGTGATTACATCTTGTACATAAAAGATTTCATCCAATTTTTTGTCATGATCAACTAATGCAGGTGAACCAGCTAAGAAAAAGTTTTTAATTATTCCTTCTCTTTTTATTTTTTGATGAAAAATTTTCCTGAAAAGGTTGCCCATGAGTTAAGAAAAGGTATTGGCAAAGCAAAGGTGGGAGAATGGGAAAAAATGAACAGGGTTAACAGTATATTTTCCTTTCCACAAGTGATTGTGAAAAAGAAAAGTGGTAAAAGGTTGAGAAGTAGCTCTCAAAGAACTAGTTGAACAAGGGAAGTGGGATTTGGGAGCATGATGAGAAGTATTTGTTTTATTGGTTGAAGTTTTGAAGGAAAGAGAGGGGGAGGAGGACACATAGATAAATATATGTCAGCCCTAAGGCATGGTTACATGGCCTCTCTTGCTTCTCCCCAGAAGGAGTAAACAATGTTAAGCCCACATCAAAATGTCAGGCTTTTGATAATGTTAGATTCCTGAAACTGGGGTATCAACTCTTCATTTGTCATGATGTGGGGTCTTTTAATTTGTTTTGGAGTCTCTCTGTGTAAACAACTTTTTCACTTCTATCCCTTCCTGTCTCTCTCTCCTTCAACCTCAACAATTTCTTGATATTGATATCATGAGATTCCAAACCTTCTGTTGATATATTCAACATTATTCTTTTTCTTTTCTATGGTGGTGGAGGTTGGAGAAAACCATAGAAAATGATGGCTGACATGATTTCCCGAATACAAACACCATGAAAGATGACACACTGTTTGTTTTTCTCAAATAAAGAATACCTCCAAAGATCAAAATGGCATAAACCACTTTCAATCTATGATCATCATTTAAACATAAAAACAAGCATTCAATGAATACTCCAACTAAATAATTATTATTATTATAACAAATATACTTTAGTAAGCACTTCTGAGCTCTGGTACATGCATATTAATATAACAATTTGTTGAATTAAATGAAATAAAATAAAATAAAAAACTTGAAAGTATTAGCAAACTAATGATTGCTTCTATGTAAAGAATTTTAAAATAGCATAACAAGTATCAAAAAATGGTTAGAGCCGTCCATGAGAAAATCAATGGTTCCCCTAAAATACAACATATCAAGATCCAATGAGAAGAATTACATATTATATAACATACTTGATAGTGGAGGAATATTTTTATTTATATATAAGGGGATCAAGATTCAAGAATGTGATATGGGTAAAGTGTGAGACCACAGATATATATATATATAAGAAAGTGTAAATTAGCTGGTTTTGGGGAGACAAGTAGAAAGAAAATTAAAACAAGGCAAAGAAAAGGAAAAGAGCTAACAAATGGGCAAGAACAAAAGTTAACTAGAGAGTGAAAGATACTATGACATTAATTATTAAATTATAAAATTATAAAAAAAATAAAAGAAAATGGAGAACCCAACAATAGCCCATAGAATCTGTAAAAGAAATTGATCGAGGAGAAAAAGGATTATTTTATTAGGTTCAATATAAGACAAAAATCATAATTGGTACATATGTCAGCTTTTGATTTGGACAGGTGTTTGATCTTGGTTATAGGGCTACGTTGCTTTCTTCCATCCTCTGTCCCTTTTTTCTTTTCTTTTTCTATTTCCTTTATATTCCAAAAATAAAAGAAAAAGAATTAATTAATTGAATCAAATAACACCCAATTTTATTTTTTTCTTAAAAAATTCTTGATATATACATGGGAGCAACAACATTAGCCCAAAACGGCAACACTCTAATGACATTACATTATATGTAATCTTCTTGTTTGTAGCAGAGGATCTAGCCTTTCTTGCTTCAGAGATTATTAATATGTTTTGGGTAAAAAAAGAATTTGTAGCTCTATCCAAATTTCATCTGTTGACTCAGAGAGAGAGGGAGAGTGTGTGTTTTGTCACGATCATTGGGTGCACGTGGAAGCCCAGAAGGTAAAAAAATAAAAACTCTTTCTTTTCTCTTAACTTGTTGTGTGTGTATATCTATAATCAAATAATAATGTTAATAATTCATGTTTCATATTATATAAATATAATTTCGTGTTTGTGTTGATACCCACCTTCCATTTTCGTCAGTTTTTTCTTTCTTTCTTTTTCTGCTTCTCTCTGCCAAACTTTCTTCTTCTTCTTCTTCTTCTTCTTCTTCTTTGTAAGTGTATTCTTTCTTTATCTCGTTCTCTTCTTTGAGCTTCTTGTCTGTATTCTTCTATTTCTCACACACGCACATATATATATTTATTCTTTAGATTGCATGTACTCTTTCTTTGTATATTTCTTATTTAAAGTTCCTGTTCTTATACTTTTCACAAAGTATAAATCTTTATAGGTGATTGTGGTTCTTTGATTTGGTGTTCCAATGGGCATGGTTTCTTCGGTAGTTTATGTGATCTGGCCATGTTACCTTTTTTTTTTGGTTGAATTCATCTCTTTTTATTTGTTTACTTTAATTTTGGTATTCATCGTTTTAATTATGATGATCGCCGCCAGTTGCTTTTTTTTTTTTTGGAGAAGTGAGACGATCTTCAGTTACTTGAATTGCTATTTATTTGGACTCATTGTGCACAGTGATTTATTTGCTGCCTATCCCCCAAGAAGAAATTTATATCTTTACCTTTTGCTTTTCTATTTATCATATCTGATAGAATTGAATTATTAAAATTTTGAGTCATGAATGTTGCAAGGGGATAATAATCTCAGTTCTTGATGTATCTTTGCTTAAATCAATGCCCTTAAAATTTGATGCTTGGTGGTTGTTTGATGTTCTCTCTCTTCTTTTTTTTCTTTCTTGTACTTTACTAATGGAGATGTTGAACCTTTCAATGGAAGGATGGCTCTTTCTGAGGTTCATAAAGATAGAGGAGAGTTGAGGATTCATGAATGTTTGGATGAGCTTGGCACTGATTTGGCAGACTATATTGCAGAACTATCTGAGGCATCTGTGAAAGAGAGGGGTGTTTTTGCCATTGCCTTATCTGGTGGTTCTCTAATTGGCTTAATGGGGTATCAATCGTTTCCTTTTTCGTTTTCTTTGTTTTCGATTCTGTCGATAATTTTTGTGATGCTGGTGTCTTTGTTTAAACTTTCTATTGGGCAATAGGAAACTTTGCGAAGCTCCATATAACAAGACAGTGGACTGGGCTAAGTGGTACATTTTTTGGGCGGATGAGCGTGTTGTGGCAAAAAACCATACTGATAGCAATTATAAGCTGGCAAAGGAAGGCATTTTATCCAAGGTTTGTCTTCATTTTAATAATTATATGAATATGTCAAGAAGTTATATTGTTTTGCTTTCCTTTCTGCATTTTCCTGAGAAACTGTTTGTTAATATAAGCTGATGCACTAGTTTCACCTTCAGGTCATTGTTAGTCTAAAACTGGTCTAGATCCCATCTTGTTTATAGATTTTCCTCATTTAAGTGGCTAATTTTCATTCATGATATGCCGGGTGTCTCATGAGACGAACGTTTCGTCAGTTTCACAATCCCCAAATATGCAATTCAATACCTGTGAAGCATCTATTAAAGCTGATTGTGCAGTTCCAATTCGCACAAGCATTTGCCAGTTCTAGTCTGTTTTCTTTTTTACTATGGGGGAAATCTTGCTCAATACCGGCTTTCTTAACTTCATTGAAAATGCATATTTTTGTTTCAACACATTTCCCATCAATTTCAAGTTCAATAGATTTCACTGCTGAAGAAGAGGTTTGCTAAGGACTTGAACCTTTTTTGGTAGGGTAGGCTATTCCCCAGCATATTTATTGTTACTTCTGTCTGCCATTTGCTACAGTGTCTGTTTTTATTATAACATTGAAGTAACTGTACAATTGATGCGGCCCTTCCCCCTTGCAGAAGCTAGTTTAAGGATATAATATTTTTCTTTGCTTTCTGCGTTTATATATATATTCTCTTGCTTTGCCCTCTTTAACTGCACCTCTGTTTATTTAACCTTCTGTTCTAATACTCACAATCCCAAATGGCCCTAATGTCCACTGTTTATGATCGGCTGAACAAAATTGTGAATCATTTTTCTGTGCCAGTTAAGTTATGGAATTACCTCCCAGCCCAAAGCGAGAAACAATATGAACTCACTGTATATCTCATCAATTTTTTATTCTTTTTGGATATAGCTTAAGGTTCTAATCTTTGTCATCAGAAGAAAATGAGGTGAGGTTTTGCACACTTAGACAAGGTAATATAATTCTTCTGCTACCCACAACTGGTAACTCCAAATTCCCAACCTATATATCTTGATTATAAGAAATACAAGAAGTTTAGAAATGTATAGCCTTGATTGCACTGGCATATTGGTCATCAGTTCTGCTTTCCTTTCCTTGGTGGGAGAACTGGTTAGTAAAATGTCTTAATTAGATTTAAACATAAATAAGAGTTCCAGGGATATGGTAATTGAACATCCTCTTTAATATGGATGGAATATACACCTCCATATTGTGCATATTTCATTTGGATGCTGCATCTTTCCTATGTTCAATAGATGTATTTGTCTCTTACGAATTTGCTACATAAGATTTAACTTCGGAGTACGAGCAATGGAGCATGCCTCCTTTCTAAAAATACAGCCATTTGTAACCAATGAGGGAACAGGAAAATTTAATTTGTATACATTGTATAAATTGATCTTCTTTGGTAGCCAGTCTCTGATCATCCATATGCAGCTCATCCTCTGAGGTGTAGACTATGATTGATAGCATGACATGGCATCTGGACTCGTTAAGAAGTTCATGTAAAAATATAACATTTGAAAACATGTAGAAGAGAAGAAGGAAATAGGAAAAAAAAAGTTGGGGCTTGTTCCATATCTAATGATTTCAGAACATGATATCTTTTCAAACGTAGTAGTTCTAGTTCAGCATTTGTTTTCCATTCAGAAGATTAAAGTGAAAATGATGAATCAGTTGAACTGGTTTTGTGCTCTTCTTATTTTGTCATTCAATTGCATCTGAAGTCTTGTCGTTGTGTGCATGTCATGTTGGCAGGTGCCTATTGTACCCAGTCATGTGCATTCTATAAATGATTCAGTATCGGCAGAGGAGGCTGCAAATGAGTATGAGTTTGTTATTCGACAGTTAGTGAAAACACGAACTATCAATGTTTCTGATATTAGCGACTGTCCCAAGTTTGACCTCATCCTTCTTGGAATGGGCCCTGATGGTCATGTTGCTTCATTGTTTCCTAACCACTCTGTGCTTGATGCGAACGATGAATGGGTAACTTATATTACTGATTCCCCGAAGCCCCCACCTGAGAGAATCACATTTACTTTGCCTGTCATCAATTCTGCATCAAATGTGGCAGTGATTGTGGCAGGTGAGAGCAAAGCAGAGGCGGTACACTTGGCAATTGATGATGTGGGACCTGATTGCCCAACACTTCCTGCTCGAATGGTTCACCCAACAAAAGGGAAGTTGGTCTGGTTTTTGGACAAGCCAGCTGCCTCAAAACTTGATGGTTCTCAATTTTCTGAATAGGGTCAACATCTCACTGCCAATGTGTATGTTTGTATGTAGCAGAGGGACTCGGACACCCACGAATCCTTTTCTATTCCACCGTTCCTACTTTTTTCTCCCTTTCGTTTTGGGTTAAAATCTCCAAAAATCTCCATTTTGGCTTTTTGATCCTCTCTTCTCTGAGGAGTTGGAGAAGTGTGATTATCCTTTTTGTACGAAGAATAAAGTTGGGGGCCTCAATGCAAAAGCCTTTTTCTGGTTTTGGTTTCCTTAGGATTGCTTTGAAGGTGGGATGGATAGTAGTCTAATGGAGCAGCAGCCCATTGGAATGCGGAAAGAGGCATTTTTCTTTGTTCTGTAGTGAGATGAAAGTTTCACGGTATGCAGGGAAACAGCTTCATACAATTCCTTTTTATCAGAATATACAAAAAGTTTCAAACAGTTCTTTTTATCAGAATGTAATATCATGCTGATGCTGCAGCCTCATTCAAGACATTCACATGGCATGCATGTTATTATTTCAGTTTGATGCATTTATGGAAGGTAATAGCCCGTCACTGCTGCTCGTGCGGTAAGTTTATTCAGGTTAATATTTAGAGGCTGAGAGCTAGAATAAACAGTGGTTCCAACTCCCTAAAGGAAAATGATAGTAAAGTTGGAATAACTTATTCACGTCCTGTGGAACTTAATAATTAGAGGCATGTGAGGGCGCTAATCATTCATATGATTTTTAACAAAAAATAAAAATAAAAATAAATACAGAAAAGCAGAACTTGACATCACTGTCCATTGAAATCCAGATTAGCTTCTTTACCTACTCTCTCAATTATCTGGAAAATATATAAATGGGCAACATCTTTGAGAAAGTGACTTAAGTCGGGACTGGAGGGTTGCATACTTTTTGCACATTTAATACTAACTACTTACTATACTTCATCTCTAACATAAATTTCTTTCTATGTGGGCCATGAAAATAACTCTACAACAGGATGCCCCTGTTATAGGAAAACTGATAATTTGACAGCAAATTTTACCTAGTCACTTCTTCATACCTCATCAAGCTCCACTAGAAGCAACTCATAGACTCCAGTCAAGGATGATGAATACAGTAGATCTAGTCTGCTTCACTATTTAAAGCACTGCAAGATTTTGGGTACTCATGGCTCTATAACATGCACCTTTGACAACATAAGCGCTCCAGTTATAATATTGCCTCTCATTGCCTTTTGAGATTATGTTTGGGATTGAAGAAAATCTACTTAGCTGCTTCCTGAGAACTTGCACTGGAATAAATAATTGGTCACCAATTCGGCTGAAGAAATTTAAAAAAAAAAAAAAAGAATACTTTGCAAAGGAATTCATGACTTTTTGTGACTATTAGATGCCGATACAATACAAAATTGATGTTACATCTAGTAAAACTCGAAGCCTACACAATTTTACTTTATAGGGGAAAGAAAATACCTGGCCTTTCAGAGGCATCTAACATACAAATCTATGTAAATCAGCCTGATCAAAAAATTAAACTCACGTTACTGGCTCCATGTATGGTATTCCAGTGTGCGGTATTCCTTCTCTGTTATTGACCTGATGCCATTTGGATCAGGTTCCACTTCATCTTCCATGTCTTCTTTTGGAGGAAAGCCACGCATCCGTCCAAGCAGCCATTGATCTATTACTCCACAGTCAATTGCATACTTGATTGTTTTCTCCAAGTATCCTTTATCAGCAATGAGGTGCGGCTGAACCGATAACATTCTCATGATAGCTGAAAGCATGACATAATATAGAGGTTAGCAGAAGTGAGATTCTCTGGAAGAACATTAATCAAATCCATCTAGATACCAACACTTTAGGGCTTGTTTACTTGTAGAGGATTTTATTCCATTTTCATTTTCTAACTTTTAAGGAAAATGAAAACTTTTTTATTTTCATAGAAAATTTGTAAAACTTGTTTATTTTGTTAAAAAAGAATTTCTTTTCTATTTAGGTAATATTTTAAGTATAAAGGATAGATTTGGAATAAATGAAGTAAAAATTCATTGTTTTCATTCGATACAAGTGACTTCTTATATAAAGAAAAATATAGAAAACATGTTAAACTTGTTTTCAAAAATTTAGTTATAATTTTGAAAACATGAAAAACTATTTTCCATTTTCATTTTAGAAAAATAGCATAAGTAAAGACAAAATTCTATTTTCTGTTTTTATTTGAAATTTCTTTAAAAAAACTGATATAGTTTTCTATAAGTAAATAGGTCCCTAGAGTTTCATGCTTAAGGAAATCACTGGATGCCATGTGAATATAGCCAATATAGAACTGGAGTATCAGATCACATTCTCCCAACTAAATAATAGACACATTCACCTATTTTGCTATCTAATCGGCAACCTGATAGACTGGGATATGATTGTCACTACAGACTACATCAATTTAATAAATAAACTAGAGAAAACACATTCCTATGCTTATTGATGATTCATGCGGAAGCTATCACACTCTTGACAGCTCGACTCCATCGAGCACATGATTTTCTTGCAAGGCAGAGAAGGGCACTCTCAAGGTGAAGAGTGCAGAGCAAAAATTGCTCCAGTTTGTACATATAACAGCTTCATAAGTGACCTAATCTTGGCAATTTAGGGGGGAGATTATTTTATCAATACATATGCAGTGGCATGATACTATTACCTGCAACAATGCCATCCCCAGAAGCTGACATATCACATGTGAAAGGAGTGATGGCTGGATCCTCCATTCCATGTACAGATCCGTTAAATTCCTCAGTGTAGTAGTGTATCTTAGAAGTCCCATTTGTCACAAACAAAACCTTAAGATTTTCATGCCAAAGTGGTGCAACCACTTCTGGTCCATAATGGACAAACTTAGAACTTGCATTATCTTTGGTGTCGAATTCTTCAGTGGGCTCGATCCCACATAGAAACTCAAGCTCTTGCTTGGTTACCTCAATAATGTTTGCATGATTCCAAACTTCTTGGATGAACAATTTGGTTTCTTCACTGGAATGCCAGAGCGGCAATGGCAAGTTTACATCATAGAAAATAACCCCTCCCAATTTCTTCGATATCCTGATTGCCCGCATTGTAGCTGATCGCATATTTCGATCAATTAGAGAATGTGTGTTGAAGTAGAGCATTTTTGCCTACATAAAAATGTTGAATGGACTGAGAAATAAAAATAGCACGTCAAGTAGCAAAAGCATAGACTCAGTCCACAAAACCAGAAATGCAGCAGCATGTATTTCATAATTTTATTGATTTTATAGTCCATTATTTCCAGTAAGTTGCAAATTCAAAAGAAGATTAAATTGAAACTCTGTGTTTGAGCAATAATCAAGATGCAAGAGCCATACTATTGAATGACCAACCCTTAGAAACTTAATAAAACAGAATCAGAAGCAAAAAAAATCACATCATCCAATACAATGATCCCGTTAATTGAGAAGAGATATTAGACACTAGAGAAGCAAAGAGTGGCACAATATGAAATATAAATAGTACTGCTTACTTGTGTATGCATAGTGAAAAAGAGGAAAGAGATTAATGAAACTAGCCAAATTTTAAGAATTAAGAAAATTATAAATCGCAAAGGCTAAAAGCTCATACCTCCTTCAGCACATCAATATTTATTTCAGATTTAGATAGAGAATCCTCAGCACAGGGTCTAGCACAAGTTGTTCTCAAGCGACCTCTCTTAGCAATCTTCATGTGTGATGCTGCTGTGGCCCTTTTACTATCAGTCTGAACTGATCGTGTTTGTACATTGTTAACATTCATATAGTATAGCATAGACTGACCATACTCATCATCTCCTAGTTTTCCCATGAAAGCAACCTTACCACCTAAGTTTGCAAGAGCGATTGCAACACTCCCTGCAGATCCTCCAGGTGCCCTTACAAATTTTTCCGGTGCCCAATATGCATCCTTCATTCTTTCATGGATTTCATAATTTAAAAGTCTGTTAGCTGGCCTTCCAGATGGCACAAAAGCATGTTGTGCAGCTCCAAAGCAGCAAACAAGAGGAGGCCAACCATATGTACAGCTAACATCCTCTCCATCATCTTTTTCCAGTTCTTGCTCTCCATCACTCTCATTCTCTACAGGTGGAAGAAATGCAGACTCCTCACTATCACTAACTTCAGATTCACTACCTTGATACTCCACATCTTCATCCATCTTCTTAGTCTTCCTCCTCTTCCTAACTTTCTTCTCAGTTTTCTCTTCCTCCACCGTACCAATAGCTGAGGTAGCTACAGTTGACAAAACAATTAAATTTAAGACTCGAAAGAAACATTAAAGTCAAGAATGTGAAGGCTAACCCGGTGTACAAGGAGCTACCTGGCCAGTGCTGGGGTAGGGGGGGTCGGGCGCATATACATGCAGCCTACCTTGCTTTTTGTGCAAAGAGACAGTTTCCAAGTCTCAAAGGGGCGACTTGTACTTTACTAGTCGCACCAAGGCTCGCCCTTAAGATTATGAACATAAATGCATAAAATTAAAAGAGATACCTTTTCGTCGAGTCCTTCTTGGGGTTTGCTTAGAATCTTCGCTCACTGGGGACACAGAATTTTCTCCATTCTCAGCATCAAAATTCATTACCAATTCAGAATTATCCTCCGGTTTATCAGATGCTTTCTTCCTAGTTCGAGATGTAGCTCGTTTAGTTTTCCTAGTAGTCGTCTTTTTTAAGACAACACCATTTTCATTAGGTTCCTCCTCTCCAGGTAATGTCTCAGAAATTTTCTTCCTAGAGATAGCTGCAAGACCCCATTTATTTTGCAATCTAAAAGCTTGAAGTTGAACAAAGTTCACTGTCTGGTAATTTGGGCAAGTAGAATGCCCCCTGATAATAAAAAAGATTCAAAAAGTTAAAAATCAAAACTTTAACTAATGAATTGATTAGGGAACTAAAACTATCATGATAATTTTTAGTATTCTCCATTAAACAAAGTACAAAGATTTCAAGAACCCTGTAATCGAGCACATTAATCATGCTGGCATATATATAAACATACCAATCAAACAGCAGTTATAGAAAAGCGAAAATATAAAATTCAGCAAGCATAAATTCAGCAGCGAAAAGGAATGAAGCAAATAGTAAAAGAGAAGAGGAATGAAGGGAAAGAGAGAACCTGGGTAAGGAGAGGAAATGAGTGAAAGATAGAGAAGCCATTAACAGAGGTTACTGACAAGTAAGAGTAGAAATTCTTGAATTATTGCTCTATAAGGAAATATATAAAAATAAAAATAAAAAAAGCAAATATAATGGTTTTTGCCCTTTGTTGGGGTTCAGCCGTTTAGTATTGTTAGGCGGGAGAGGATAATATTATATTGATACTTTTGGCACTCCACAGCATCGCGCTTTGTGCCTTTGCAAACAAATTACAACAATGTGTTTTTACAATAAGGTTTTCTGCTATTCGGTTTTGGGAGATTTGCAGAAATTCTTAAGGAAATTCTGAAGAGTGAGTTCAGTCGATTTAATTTGAAAATAAATTGAGCTAAATTAGAATTCTTTTAAATATGAATGAACCAAATCTAATACTAAATTTCGTATATTTTATATAAATTTAAAATCAGACTGAATTAAATAAAAAATTAAACTAGAAAACACAACTCATTACTTTAAAAAGTTAAGATTTTATACTATATTTGGAATCTCTTTATTAATAAATAAAACAATTCGATTCCAAACTTAAAACTGAAGGAAACCGAAATAATTTGAGTGTTCAAAGAAAAAAACTAAACAAATCAAATTCATAAAGGAAAGGACGCGTATACATATATGCTGAACATAACGTAATTATTAGTTAGATGCGGGGCGGGGTTTTCTATATTTAGAATTTTGGTCACCTGTACCTGTTAGATTGGTTGTAATCCGAACATACAAAATTAAGCTGAAATGAAAAGAGAGAAACCTATCAACCCAACCAAATATTAGCATTATCAAATCAAAAAACACACACCGGAAAGGATGAAAATGAAAACAGAGAACAACAATTGGACATCAGTTGCCCAGCTGCTCCACCAGATAGCACAAGGCGTATATGTAGACTAATAGGTGATTGATATTACAAAATCGATGTGTACATCAACCCAAAATGGAATCAACAAAACCAGTTGCAGGAAACCCTAATGGTTTAACCATATGATGTTAGTACTTGATGCCCTCACAAGGTCATTGTATTAGCATTTCAGACAACTTCGACATAAAATACGCATTCAGTGAAAATGTAAACATTGTTTTTGTCAAATGCTCTTGTACTGTGATTCCCATTTCTAAGAGCCATTCTGCTTCGAAACTTCTGCTTCAGCCCTTGCCATTGGATCATCCTTTACCTCCATTTCGTCTTCCTTCTCCCCTTCTCGCTCTTGTGCCATTTTCTTTCTATGCAACTCTTCTGCAGCTTGCATCGTAGCCTTGTTCTCTGCCTGAATTCGCTCCATTTCTTCCTGGTGCCGTTGCCTTTCAAACCATGTATCAGCATCCTTCCAAACTGAAAATTTTAAGGACAAAGTCAGTTCAGAGACCCGAACTTGCAAACACCAATAAATATTCATTATGAGCACAACTCCCAACTCATAATTACTACTAATTTCACAGCCCTAGAACATACATATACTTCTTAACCGAAATTAATTAAAAAAGAAAACTAGACTCTGCATCAATAAAGACACTCATATCTTTTCCACCAACTTAAGCAGGGTTATTAAATAATATGTATCAGCCTTTACATAATGGAGATTAAAGGAGGCGATACGATATGGAGGTGGTACACATGGGGGACTCAGAAGTAGCTGGTGTATCAGCTCTGTAAGGCTTGCGATAGGCGATATGGCAATACGAACAACACATCAGTCTGTGAAATCATCGATGTTAAGAAGTTCTCTTTTTTCTTTTTGCTCATTATTTTTCAAAAAAATTCACGATGGCAGCAGATGATACAGTCTAATACTGTTGGACCAATTCCAAAATCAATTTCCCAATACCTTATTTAAAAGCCTGGCTTAAAGGGAAATCAGAAACTGAAATCCTTCAACCGCTGCCCCCTATATTTCCTACCTCAAAACTCTAATGCTCTGAACTGAAGTTAATGAACATCAACCAGTGGCAACAAAGCAAAGCACATCTGGAAATGCCCTTGAAAATAAACAAATAAATGAATGACCAAGAGAAAAACACATCAAGATAGAACATAAATAACCATGCAAATCCATTGCATCTAAACCACAAGGGGTACACACATAAAACATGTATAGTTACCACAAATTTATGAACCTTACTGAAGTATTGTGTAGATTATGAAGTATGGACAAGTGAAAGGGCCAATCCAGAAACAATATCCAGGACATATGCATGGTAATTCATGTAATCATGGTATTCATATAATCACCTTCCTCCTACATAGATATCCAAGACAACAAGAGCAGATATTCCTCTAAGATAGTACAAGTCCTCAACCTCTAGAAACAAAACCCAATTTCTCCTCTATATTAATAATTGAAACTTTCTTTAGTAATACATCAAGCAATTGATTAATTGTCTATGGATCTACAACAGGAAAGGCCACACATGTTGTCGTGCAAGTCAGCAAGTATTGAAAAGCAAGGAAAAACTAGTGCAATTATAGTTGATATTGTTTAAATTCTTATATACACCTTCCTCGAATCAATGAAGTTAAAATCTTCTTTCAGAATAACATTTAAACACAGTACAGGAATCAAGAATCTTATACCAAGCCCCTAGTTAGTTTATATTTAGTTTATATTAAAAGAAGATAAGTTGAGTGCACCAAAATTATCCATATAATTTACCAACCAACTCGCCACGATGATTCCTCCGTTCTAAAGGATACAAATTTATATTCCCAGTTAACTGCAAACAATCATTCCTAAAACCCTAAACCTTAAATTGTCACATCAAAGACTAAAACCAAACTCGACCAACAACCAAACACATAAAAACCTGAACTTTAACAAAAACCACCAATTAAAAACTCATAAACAAAAACGCAATTTAATCAGTCAAAAAGGCAAAAATAGAGTTAAATTAGGTTTAATAGAAAAAGAGAAAAGAGGAGATGACTTACTAGGCTGGGCGGCCCAACCCTGTTCGCCACCCTTAATTTTCTCAGGAAGAGCGTAATTAACGGTAAGGACACGGCCGTAAAGTTCGGCACCGTCCATATTATCCATGGCAGCGGCGGCGTCTTCTTTTTCGAGGAAAGTAACGAAGCCGAAAGCACGGTGTTTTTGGGTGGCTTGATCAAGTGGAGTTTTCACATCCTTAATGTCTCCGAAAGGGATAAAAGCTGCATGCAGGATCGCTTCGTTTACTTCATCTGCTAATCCTCCGACGTAAAGTGTGTTTTTTTGTACTTGCTGCAGTAACTGCTGTGCCATTCTAAATCAAATATTGTCTCTGTTTCTTCTTCTTCTTCAGCCTTTATTTGGAATGAGTAGTGGGCTGGGTTTTCAATTAGTGCGGCTGTCCATAACATTAATCATCATCATCTAGTGATTAATGGTATTTTATGAATTATTGATTTATAACTGTTATTTATTTATTTATACTAGGATATTAAAATAAATTAAAATGCGAATCTCATATCTTTAATTGAAAAAGAAATACATTATCCATTGAGTATATGATAATTCCAGTAAATGAACAAACATTCATCACTTAAATACCTCAAGAAAACAAGGTACCATGATATTCAGAAAGCAGCAAACGCCACTGTATCCAATCAACCACCCAGTCTTTTTGTGGGTATTGGCAAAGTTTCACTCCTGCTATAATGTAAATAACAACTTACACTTCATCTTCCAGTTCTTTTAAAATAACTTCCAATGACCGAAAAATGGAAATTATAAATAATGACAGGTCACTTCCAATCAAATTGTTAATCATTATCCCTAATTATTCAAAATTGTGACAACACTTCTGTTTTCTCTCAGAAGCCAAGACCAAGATGGAAAGTTTTGAAATTGCTCTACTTCTTCCGCAAGTACAAGAAGCCAACCATCACAGAGAGGCCAGCAATGGCTACAGGAACTGTCCAATATTGCTTCGTCAAGTCCTTGAGCTTCAGCGCGTGAGCAGCTGGTTGTTTCTTGGTAGAAATTTCAAGTTCTGGGATTGCTGGAGCAGATGCATCAAGCTCACCAATGCAAAAGGAATTTAAAAGTTCCCTTGCATCTTCGCTGTGACCAGCATCTTCAAAATCATCGGTTGCATCTTTCGCTTCAATGAGGTACAAGCACCAGTTAGATTTATCTTCACAGTTTACTTCTTTTTCATAATAACTTTTACTAATACAGTTTATGGTCACACGAGAAAATATAAGTACCAGTTGCAGCAATGACAACGTCATCCCCGCCTGGATGCTCATCCAAATATGAACTCACATCATATACCTGATATTAACAAAAGAAATAAAAAGATAAATAATAATAATAATAACGTTTTATGTAAAACAGCATTATAACAAGATAAGAATATCACCATGGGTCGGTCCAAAAACGAAATATAACACCATGGGTTAAGACATGTGATAGCATTTCCTAGTTAAGTCCAGTAAAGCACACCATAAAATGAAAAAGATATTTATCAACTCAAGAAATGTCAAATTCTTTAAAGATATGAAGCAATGACTAAACCTATACCCAACTAAAATGATCCACAGAAAGGCAACTGAGAACACGGAACTATATTGATTAGAAACACCTAAAATATGTTTAGTTAAGCATTTATTATAAATATACGCAATAACCATTTAATTCATCATATGGAGACTAGAGAGCTGAATAAATTTTATAGGATCCCACTAATGATGAACAATCACGCAGAGCCAGAAGCTAGCTTCTTTCTTGTTGCCACAGAGAAAAGCATATACAAAATGATTCATCACAAGATACTGATCTCATAAAGAATTTAACCCAAAGATTGGCAGTAGAGAGTGAATGGTACCATATAACCAAATGCACGTGCATACACCCATCAGCAGCTATTTGCAATTGCTAGTCCTATATCACTTGCTAAAACATTTTGTCACTGCAAGCATTCTTTTAAAAAGCCAAGTTATAGTTCTTTAGATAAGTATAATAAGGCAAATCCTTCATCGAGGTATTCAGACATATTTTAACTACTTAACATAATCTATTTATTCACATAACATACCAGATGATTCCGCAGAAGTTTATACAACAACATGGCAATGTTTAAATTTCCATTATTAGAGAATGCTTTTTCAAACTCTAAATCAACAAACACCAGGGCCAAGTTCGCAACAGCAAGCAATCAACCAATAAAAATGAGTAGACTCTGAGTAGACAAGAATAACAATTTTTATTATAAGAAAACACTAAGTATAGTTTATAAAGGTAGATGAAGTTCTGTCATGTGCATCCCACTACAGTAGAACAGTGTCCGTATGGACAACATATAAATCTTCTGAATGATATACGAGATGGTTTATGGAGGCCAAGTGTGAATAATTAATCGGACAAAGAATTGAAAGGCCTAGAAGCCTATTTAAGTGACAGACCCAACCATTTCAGGTAATTGAAAATGTCATAATCTTGAATAGCACAGACATGAGAATATCAATATCCCATTATATGACCAAGTTCACACATGTTATTTGGGCTACCCATACACACAGGCCATGAAGTTACAGGATGCACTATGTTTTCATTGAGCATAGAAACTGTTGGAAAAAGCTTTGGTACATGGCCTCATGAATAGGCAAGTAAGTACTCACAAAGTTGTTACAGATGAGGTTGTTCTTTGTAGTTATCTTAGTGGCGCAGGTTGATATAGGAACTTTATATTTTATCAAACAGAACATACTCTGTACTCCAATAACATTTCAAAGTGTGCCACCAATAAAACCCAAAATGTCTTGACTTTTGCAAGCGTTTTAACTCAGATTACATAACAAAAATATTTAAACTAAAGCTGGTGCAGCTCAAGCACTGCCATTTTGCAATCCAGATGGATGTAAGTGCAGTTGAGAAATTTCCGTACGCATGTAGAAAATATTTACTTTCACTTGTATTGGTTCTGAAAACAGTTTCAAAGAGAAAATAGACTTTCTCCTCCTTTCACTAATAAACAGCTGGTAGCCAAGAAAATAAAAAGGACTAATCAATCCCATGGGAATCAGACATTATGGACCTCAAGCAAACACATCTTCTCTACCATAAGATGTTAAATTTATCCACCAGCTCTAAAAAGCAGGCTTGTTCTATTGCCTTAATTATGAGTATACATATAAAACACAATTTCCAAGTGTGCAAATTTAATTTAAGATTAGTATCTTAAGAGAATACTTGGCAACACATCAACTAGAGTTCGAAAGCAGATGAATCAACAATTATACAGCTTATGCAATACTTCCAGAGGCAACTGGTCCTATGAGCTAAGCTAAATCAAAACCAGAATCAGAAAATTTAACAGCAATCCAGAACTGAAATAAGACTTTTGCACAAAACCCAATAAAGAGATGGTTCAAAAAAATCATAAAGCACATAAATTTACAAAAATCATAGCCATGGATTATATTTAAAAAAAGAAAGAAAAAAAACAGTACCTTTCCATCAATGACAATCCAGCAATCCTCTTTGGTGTTGTGCTGAGCGACTTCTGACATTGAAAAGAGCTTTGTAAGAGTAGGCATACTGGATATATTATTACTGGTCCTCGACCCTCTTTTTTGCTTGCTTGAAACAGAGGCAAATCAGGAGGAAGAGAGTTAGATACGTTGTATGCCTATCTTTCTTCAAAATCTGGGGGCTTTTTTTCTGTTAAATAGTCCTTGGATTTTTTTTGGCTTGTAAGACGGAGATTTTGGGAGTGTTACTAGGTTACTGCCGGGCGCTCCAAGATGATTTGTAATCGCGATATGTTAGAGACCGCAGAAAGATAAAAGAGGAAGAGAGAGACTCCCAATTTTCCTTAAAAAAAAAAAATTATATATATATATATATATATATATTTAAAAATGATAAATCTAAATAATTAATTTAAAATTTCTATTTAAAATGCTAAGTTACTGAAGTTCTTTTTTGTAGAATGACTTTTATCCCTGACAAACCAAAAAATTATTTATTTGATTTTCATGTTCTTAATATATTCTTAAACTATTATTGATATTTACTTGATTGGAAAATTTTAAAATTAATATTATACTATTATAATAATTATCATTGTTACAGTTATCAAATATATTTAATGGTGATATTCTATGCTACAATAAAAGAAAAGGTGAAATTAAAAAAAATAAATTGTTTTTTCTTCTTGAAATTTTTTTGTTATAAAGATCTGATCTGCTGTGATTTCTCTTGCCATGGTCAAATTCTTGAACTTTCCAACAAAGGCACAAGTTAGGTTGATCTTTTCAGTAAAGTAGATACAAATGGAAATGATCTACCAAGGAAAATCTGAAATGATTTCCAATCTTCTAATTAAGGACTGTTCAAAATGTGAAGTGTATGATATGAGTTGCCCTAATAAATCACCCAAAACAAAAGTATCACAATTCATGGCATTTCTTTTTTGTGTGTGTCTGTAATGGTAATGTTTTTCCATTTTTATATAATGTCCTAATGGCAATGTTTTTTCCTTTCCCCCCTGAAAGGCAATGTTAAGTGTCACAAATCATGGCATTTTGCATGACAGTGCATTTACATTGCGTCTCTCCTTTATAATTTCAAACACTGAAAACAAGTGAAAGACATATCTCTTCTTCTTCTTGTAGTTGTTATGAATTATGGCTTATCTTCCTAATGGTGCATTTTTTGTCATCGCGTCAGTTTTTCTCAATCTCATTGCCACTGCTTTTACATGCTCCAGTGGCCAGTGCAAGGTCTAAATGATATACACTAGTCTCCTTCCTTTATTTCAATAATTCTTTTTTCTTTTTCAAGATTATTAATCTTTCATAGTTCTTACCCCATTGTAGCTCCAAGAAGAATGCTCCTCTGATGCAGATTGTGAGGCTGGATTGTTCTGTTTGTCTTGTTCTTTACAATTTGATGGCTCAAGATGTGTAAGATCGGCCATTACAGACCAGTTCAGGCTTCTGGTAATAATTCTATTTGGTGTTGTTAATTCTTGATCGGTGCAGTTACAATTGCATTTGAATATCTAATCAGAATCAGGATTGTTTGCCTGCCACTGTATGAGACGGCTACTATATAGTGACCACCCATTACTATGATAGAATATGAAATGTCAAAATTATTTTTTCTCTCTTTGTTTTTGTTTCCTTTTCTATAAAATCTTGGAAGGATATCTCATGTTTAAATCTCTATTGCTGTTTTTCATCACTTCAAAATGAAATTTTTGAAATTTCATAATGTTTTAATTGTATTAATTCTTTTTATTAAACTAATCCATCTTGCATGAGAACTGAAATGAAAAATGGGACATGATAATAATATAATATAAGAATATGAAATCTTTTTAAGTAGTACGAAAGAATATTGGAAAAATATTATAATGAAATATAATATACATATATATATATATATATATATATATATATATATATATATATGTTTAATTTGTAAACATCAAATTTATAATCAAATGTCATTCTAATATTTCTTGGCTATTTATTGATTATACCAATTTTTCCTTTTATAACTGTTTAGGGTTGAGGTTGATAGTCCTATAACACAAATTATATACTTATTTTGTGGAATGACAACAGAACAATTCTCTACCTCTCAACAAATATGCATTTTTGACAACTCACAACTCATTTGCCATCGAAGGAGAGCGCCGCCGTACTCCAATTCCTAGACTTACCTTTACAAATCAAGAAGACAGTGTCACAGAACAATTGAATGTAAGGCAATGTATATATTTAGGAAGCCTACCTTAGTACTCATGTTTATATATGTATTGCTGCTTTTTCTTTTCCTTGTTTAACGAAAAAAGATATATTCATTTGCAGCATGGAGTTCGAGCCTTAATGCTTGACACATATGATTTTGATGGAGATGTATGGTTGTGCCATTCATTTAAGGGAAAATGTCAGGACTTTACAGCATTTGTAAGTGACCCATATTGCCACTCTATTAACTTGATGTAAAATAATAACCCTTTTTGTGTGCGTAAGCTTACTGAATTAACTTTGCAGGAACCTGCTTTAGACACTCTGAAGGAAGTAGAAGCATTTCTTTCAGCAAATCCGTCAGAAATTGTGACATTGATCTTAGAAGACTATGTTGAAGCACCAAATGAATTAACAACAGTTTTCACTAATTCAGGCTTAATGAAGTATTGGTTTCCAGTGTCAAAAATGCCTCAGAATGGCCAAGATTGGCCACCAGTAAAGGACATGATCGCCAATAATCAAAGGCTCATCGTGTTCACTTCCAAAAGATCCAAGCAAGAAACTGAAGGAATAGCTTATCAATGGAACTTCATGGTAGAAAATCAATGTGAGCAGCTATAAGAATTCTCCTTTATAAATACTAATTAATTACATATAATTTTTTGTCAACTAATTGGTGTCAGTGTTATATAATTCCTTCCAGATGGGAATGATGGGCTGAAGAATGATTGTACTAACAGAGGCGAATCAGCACCACTTAATGACAAAACTAAATCTTTAGTTTTAGTAAATCATTTTGGATCAGTTCCACTCAAGGAGATTGCTTGCTATGAGAATTCTGGAAGCCTTATTAATAGCCTTCGCACATGTTATGGTGCAGCTGGTAACAGATGGGCTAATTTTGTTGCTGTTGATTATTACAAGGTATGAAATTACTTAACAGAACTCCTGCATGAAACTTATTTCTCCTAGCATACAATTTCCTGGATGTTGCTACTTCACTTAGTTTGAGTACAACTAAGTAACGTTACCGTTGATGCTGATGATGCAGAGGAGTGATGGAGGTGGAGCATTTCAAGCTGTAGACACACTGAATGGGGAGCTCTCCTGTGGCTGCACTGATGTACATGCATGCATGGTAAGATGCCTTTCTTCCAAGTTCAATACTTCCCGCCATTTTAATCTATACACATCCACATTCAAACCCTTCTTCTTTTTCTTTTTTTCTTTTTCTTGCAGGTCGGATCATCGTTAACGTGCACTCCTTGAGGAAGAAAGTAACCACTTGTGAATTGGAATCTTAAGTTTAAGTAGCTATGGAATATTTAAAATTCGGAATGGTTTATAAATTGGTGAAATATTTGAACTTGTTTTAACATAAATTTCAATAGCCAACTTCATAACATACAAAGTAGGTTGAGATGTCTGCTCCTTCCATACTACTTAGTTAATGGCTACATTTTAGTGTTCCTAAAATCTCGTCACGTCCTTTTTCATTCTCACCATTGTGCAAGAGTTATGAGAAAAAAAAAGTTTAAATATATATTTTAATTTGAATGAAATTTTAAATTCCAGTGAATAAAAAATAAAATATTATGAATTTTAGGAATAGAAACAGAAGAGAGAAAAAGAAAAGGAGAAAGATGCATGTGACGGTGAGCACTAATCACGTTCAAGAAGAATAAGAATCATTAATGGAATGTAATGTAACTTCATGTCTTAGTTGGTAGCGATGAACATGAAAGCTACATGCTTTTGTTTATTAATCATCTTCCTTCTCTTCTCTTCTCTTTTTTCTTTTTGCTGCCTGTAACGAACCCACGTTCTAAGCACCTTTCCCCTCTGCATTGCCAACTTTTTTATTTCTGGTCTCCGTTAATTCTCACACACTCTGATCACCTTCACTCCTTTATTTTATTTTTTTCTCTTTTTTAATTTGCTATACGTGCACAGTTTCTATTGCTTTCCTATCCTTTTTCCTTTTCTGGGATTTGTTAATTGTCTGGTATATAGCTGTTGAGAAATAGATTAATGCAACAGGATAAGCAATTGGCAGCATTTTCGCAAGGCAAACATGATTTTCTTAAAGGGGCTAAAATCAAAATGCAAAATATAAGAAAGTTAGAAGAAGCCATGACCAAGTTGCCATTACTCTGTACAGTCAAAGAATCCATATACCTTAATTTGGAAATATAGTATCAACAGTTTATCTATTTATTTTATTGTGCATTGAGTTCTCCTTAAATATTAATCTTCTTTTAAACTTAATATTTGCAAGTATTTGATTTTTCTTTTTTTTAGAAGTATAGCCTATCTTAAAAATTTATGTTTTTGAGGTGAACTGATTTTCCAATTTATTATCTGAATTTCTATCATTGAAAGTTTTATTGAATTTTTTTAATTATTAATTAAATATTTGAGAACAAAATAAAATAAATTAAAATTTATATTTTTATTCAGGCTTTAAGTTTAATAACTACTTACATGCATTTATGTGTTAAAATATTACATAAATAGTAAACCACTAAGGAATGATAATTTTGAGAATAGCAATCCTTTTAGCTAGTTTTGTACTTTTAGATTATAGTGAAATAATTTTAAATTCTACTATACAAAGTTTTAGAGTTTGATATATTAATTATTATATTTTAAGTGTAAGATAAAATGAGACTATTTATTTACATTTTAAATTTAATTGCCATTTATATATAAAGATGTGTTAGAAATATAAAAGTATCATTTTTGAATAAAAAATATTAAGGAATGGCAATTTCTTTTGTATACTTTTAGATTATTGCATTGGGTCTTATCAATAATTAAATGTAATCAGCATAAGAAGAAAATTAAAAAAAAAACAAAGTTAATTAAAAGAACAAAAGGAAATAATTTATCACCTTGTAACTATTTTAGTTTCCTTTTCTATGAACAAGTTCACTAATTCATACAAGAAAATAAGCTAGCAATTTACTCGTTAATTAATTTGCCTTTATATTATCCAGACTAAAGTTTTCAAAAATAAACCAAATCAGCAATGTAATTATGTTAGCAAATGAAGAATTAAGTCAGAAATACTATTAAAAAAAAAGCCATGAATTGAAAGTTAATATTAGATGGATAAACTGAAGGTTATTCTCCAAGCATCTCCTAAATGGATTGAGGGCAATCATGCGTCACCTTGCAATTATATTCTTAATTAATTATGCCATTTTTGACAAACAATTAATTAAGGTCGCAATGTTCACAATGTTTTGTAAAAGGTAGACCTTAAATACAAAAATTACAAATAATAACATTATATATTTTATTCTAATTTTATATATTAGAATTATATTCTAATTTAATTATATATATTAGATTTTAATTTATATATATATTAGATATTAGAATTATATCTTTAAAAATTTTATGTAATTATATATTAGATTTTAATTTAATATTATATAGGATTAAATGATAAGAATTTCTTATATCTTAATTAAAGTTTTGAATTTCAATCTTAGATATATAATTATATTGAAAATCTTGTGATAGTATTTTAGTAGGGAAAGAATTTTTATTAACAAGATAAGCTTTTCAAGATTTTTATTGATAGAAGGAAAGGAAATGTAACTAATATCAATACCATGGTTGCAAAAACATACCATTATTCTTCTTTCTCAACAAAAAGAACTTACCCATTATAAAACAATAATAAATAAATAAATATCTAATATTCCTAAATTCTATCCTATCTTTTTTTTTTCTTTTTACCAACCAATCAAATATGTATCTCAATTTTATGTAAAACACACTGACGCTATCAAACTAAATCTGAAAAAGAAAAATCTAACATCTTATAGCAAACATTCAATTCAAAGTAATTGTTTACAAGGCATACAAAAACAAAAACATAATGTTAATCATATAAAAAAATAAAAATGTTCATCTCCAGAAGTCTATTTAACCCTACTTTAGTTATTGTATTTAGTAAATGATCAATTAATCCACCACAATAAATCACATTAAACACTATACTTATTATACGATGTCAATGTCAAAGCTATGAATTACAAATGCTCTTTCAAATGTGTGTTAATTAAAAGAGAAAAAAACTAACTTTAAGGGACCTAATGTTATTTTACATGATTTATTATTTTATTTTCAAAAATACCCTTGAAAACCTCTATATATCAATTGAAGCAGCCATAGACAAGCCATCACTTTCCTAGCTCAATCAAACCCATCTCTCGCTCTTTCTTGTTTCTTGACAATGGCAGGATCCTCTGCAATCAAACCCACCCCCCTTTTGAAAGATGAGTTAGATATAGTGATACCCACAATCAGAAATCTTGATTTCTTGGAGATGTGGAGGCCTTTCTTTGAGCAGTATCACTTGATCATTGTTCAGGATGGTGACCCATCAAAGACTATCAAGGTTCCTGAAGGTTTTGATTATGAACTCTATAACAGGAATGATATTAACAGGATTTTGGGTCCTAAGGCTTCTTGCATTTCTTTCAAGGACTCTGCTTGTAGGTGTTTTGGTTACATGGTCTCTAAGAAGAAGTATATCTATACTATTGATGATGATTGCTTTGTAAGTTCTATTCTTTTTTATGTAATCTTTGTAGGTGTTTTAGCTTTTGGGTTTTGATTTGTTGATTTTTATGTAATCTTTGAACTGAATTTTTGTTTTTGAAATCTTCTTGTTGTGATTGACCGATTTTGCTAGTTTATGTTCCTCTCTGGGTTTTTGCATGTTTAAAGCTCTGGACTTTGATTACTTAACTTTGATTTACTTTTTCACGAGGGACGAGAAATTTTGGATCTTTGAATTCTGGGTTTTAGTGGCTTGATTTAAAAAAGAATTATAATTTGTTCCTGATGGAACTTTTTTCGATTTGAAAAACTGGATCCTGATGTGATGTTTTTGTCATTTTCTGTTCTTGCTGTTAGTGGTACTTTCAGGTTTGGTGGTAGTGTTACTCTTGTGCTTGATACCACTGCTTCTGCTAGTCGATTATGATTCTACAATTCTATTGCTTCTTTGAAATAATGCAGCTTCGATTTCTGAACCCATAGAATGTCCAACTGGGATCTATATATAGAATATCCACTGTCCAAGTTCTTTTCATAGTTAAAGATCTGGTACAGAGGTCCTCTATAGACAAAACTGCTGAGTTCTTATATCCATGAATAGAATCTCGGCTAGTGTCTCCTACACATTGCATGGTAGAGGATCCGACAACAAAGTGGCATCTCAGAAAGCCAGTGCTTTTGTCTCCTATGAGCTCTTGGCTCGCTATGATGCTTACACTAGTATCACCACTTGTTAGTTGTTACATGTCTAAGTCATCAGAACAGCATGCTTTGTCCGATGAGAATATTTGAATGATGTAGGCCAATGGCAACGATGTACTGGCGCGTTTGTTGCTGTATTTGAGATAATCTTATAATTTTGCTTGTCTTCTATATTAATTTGCAGGTGGCCAAAGACCCATCAGGGCAAGAGATTAATGCACTTGAGCAGCACATCAAAAACCTTCTGACTCCATCAACTCCTCTTTTCTTCAATACCCTTTATGATCCATACAGAGAAGGAGCGGACTTTGTTCGTGGATATCCTTTCAGTCTCCGAGAGGGTGTTCCAACTGTTGTTTCTCATGGCCTCTGGCTTAACATTCCTGATTATGATGCTCCCACCCAGCTTGTGAAGCCTCTTGAGAGAAATACAAGGTATCTAGATCTCAACTTGAACTTAATTATCAAATTCATTCAATGATTATTAAATTACTGGATATGTTCACTCATCTTTCTTGATTTGATTTTCACTTTAGGTATGTTGATGCGGTTATGACAGTACCCAAAGGAACTTTGTTCCCAATGTGTGGCATGAACTTGGCATTTAACCGTGAATTGATTGGACCTGCAATGTACTTCGGTCTCATGGGTGATGGTCAGCCAGTTGGTCGCTATGACGATATGTGGGCTGGCTGGTGCATGAAGGTATATTTTCTATTTGAATTGTTCCATCTCTGTTTCTGATGTGTACTCATGGTTTTATCAGAGTCTAAACTTCAAATGTGTTTTTCTAATTTTTCTTAGAAGAGTAGAGTATGAATTTTCAAATTTTGAATTAAACAATGATCTATTTAGAATAGTGTCTTCACTATAGAGACTGGAGTTAAATCCTAAACCCTCGTTTTGAAAAATTGGCTAGCATGATTCATGAATCAAAACATAATTTTGCATTTTTTTAACTCACATGACATTTGCTGAATTACCAAACATTACAGGTGATATGCGACCACATGTGGTGGGGAGTTAAGACTGGTCTGCCATACATATGGCACAGCAAAGCAAGTAACCCATTTGTCAACCTTAAAAAGGAGTATAAAGGAATATTTTGGCAAGAAGAGCTAATCCCATTCTTCCAAGCTGTAGTCCTTCCAAAGGAGTGCACTTCTGTTCAACAATGCTATGTGGAACTCGCCAAGCAAGTGAAGGAGAAGCTTGGGAAGACAGATCCGTACTTCATCAAATTAGCAGATGCCATGGTCACTTGGATTGAAGCTTGGGATGAGCTTAACTTGGAAGGTAAGCCTGTGGAAGCAAAACAACCCAACGGCACTGCCAAGTAGAGGATTCTGAAACCTGTTATTTTAGCCTGTCCTTTTTAGTACCGAATTTGTTAGTTGCCTAGTTATTTATAGTAGATTTATTATTTATATTTTTATCACTGATTTATTATTATGATTATTATTGAGAGGTTTTGTAGTATCCTGTAATTTGTTATACAGTATCTGATATTGACCTTAGACAGTGAGGTATGAGATTTGCAATTCAAATCAGGCTCGACTTCATGGGTATGCGAAATGATTGAGATTAGTTTGAAACGTCTGGTTGGGGGACTTGTCTGTTTCCTTTCATATGCTTACTTATGAGATCGTTCAGATGTACCGAGTTTCAAATTTGAATTTTGAAAATTAAGCTTTTCAACCTCACGAAAATGCAAATATAAAGTAGGGTGTATGCATTGTCAAGAAACTTTTGAACCACACCAACACAACCCTTTTTTTTTTAAAAAAAAGAAAATTTCTTGGGTTGGTGCTGGCTGTTTTGTCTGCTACTATGATTCCGATCTTGTTTGAATTTTCACTTTAAAGGCTTCCGATCAATATAAACCTAAATTGACAACCCGTATCTACATCCAAAACCACCAGAGCAGAGTAATCCTATGTTTCCTTGACAAAGAAAAAAAACGAATGTGAAGAAACAAAAGAAAAGGAAAAGAAAAGAAAGAGTTTCCTTGTGGTTTAGCTTGAACTTCAGTTGTACACTGCTATATAACTGCCAGAGGTTTGCAAAAATGAGACTCTCCTATGCGTCACCTTTCATCATCTAATAATTTCAGCATAAGATTCTTAGAATGCGGGATAAATTTCAAATGAAATCTCTGATTTTTTTTTGAAGTGTATTTCCCGTTCTAATCTTCATTAAGTTGAATTCTCATTATATAAATTGATAAAGGGAATACAATAGAAAGCACACCCGAGATACAAGAAATTCACCCAACAGCAACCATTCAATGTATCGAATTTCAGTTAAAAAGAAAAGAAAAAGAAAAACATATCGAATTTAGACTTGAATGCATTATTCTACTTTGATGCCTTAAAGTGTCTCTGCATTTGCACAGCCACCTATATGGCAAATTGTTTATCTAAATTCTGAATCCCTTTGTGACTGCAGCATCATTTTGTATACAAAAGTAGATCTTCAACAGATTTTGGGCATCCCACCCGAATCTGACAATAAAAATGCTGTGCCACGTATGACGGTAGCATTTGCTTTTCGGATATTCACTTTGCATAGATAAATGATAAATCCCAACCATAACGATGTCCTTTGCCTGACCCACCAAAGATTTAGCACGTTAATTAATGGCAATTCATCGCCAGCAAAGACATGCAACTTTGCAAGTATACAACTTCCAGCCATGGAGGAGAAATAGTTAAAACTTGCACGATAGATTTCGCCTTAAAATTTCATTCATCTGCCCACATCATTTTACATGTATTCTTTTTGTTATGTATTTCATTACAATTGAATGAAATTATATCTCTTATGGGTTTTTCAGGCCAAAAGCGAACACAAAAAGGAAAATACTTACATTTATGACCAAAGTAATGGGACGTTTTATAGGGATCTAGCCCACAGATCACTCTCTCAGCAGTTGGCAAACCAGAAAATGAAGAGGATCAGGGACGCTGACGATTAGTTTCACAATCTCAGTTATTTCCAAAACTGCAGACTCATTGAGGGCACAGATAAACCAATAACTGACCTTTATCATCCGCTATTGCCAAGACCCCTGAGCCTGAATCGTCAGTAGCAATGCACGACGCACTTCCACCTGAAAGCAGATGGGAAAACAGTTCAACATAAGATATAACAATCAGCAACCAATACATTCCTTGAGATTTGAAACCTAGGATTCAAAGTCTGTGTGATTCTTGTTAGAGATCCCACCTATAAAAATCACAAATAATTTACAAAAAGTAAAGTTGTAAGCAAATAGCTAGTTCTAATCATTTTTAGTATGAATTGGACTCAAGCTCAATTCTCTTAGTTGAGCTCTGTATTTTATTCATTTAACTTCGACCTTAAATCAATTCAAATCTATATCTATATATATATTAATTTCTGAAACTTAAAATTTTTTTGATATATAAATATTTAGTTTTTGATACATAAAATTTTTATTTTTATATGTGTATTTATTTTAATACATATAATTCAAATTTATATGTAATTTTTTAGTTTTTTTTATTAATTTATTAATTAATAAGTTACATTTCTAATTCAACGGTGATTCTAATTTTAAAAAATAACATATTAATAATAAATTAATTTCTTAATTGGATAATGATTAGTTTTTTAATTAGATAATAATTATTTTTAAAAAATATATTAATTATATTTTAAAATTATATTAACTAATAAATTAGTTTTCAAATTAGATTACAATTATAATTATAGAAAATATTATTTTTAAATATTGTATTCACTAATGAATTAATAATTTTAATTATATAATAATTTTTAATTTTAAAAAATAGTAAAATCAATTATATTTAAAGCATTAATTTATATAATATTAGAATTAACTAAAAATATTTTTAAAATAATTTTATATTATTAAATTAATAGAATTTTTAAAAAATTAAAAAAATTTAAGAATAGTTAATTTGTTGTTATTTTTTAAAATATTATAAATTAATATTAAATATTAAAAAATTTATTAAATTATATCTATAAACTTAATTTATAATCGGAAATAATAATAACGGTACGTCCGATGCGAATAAACAACTAGTATATATTAATTTCGAGAACTTATACTTAATTTTTGATACATAAATTTTTACTTTAACATATGTACTTACTTTTAACACATAAAATTCAAACTTATATATAATTTTATAATTTTTTTATTATAAGTTACATTTAATTAAACATTGACTCTAATCCTAAAAAATAATATATTAATTATTTTTTAATATTATATTAACTAATAAATAGTTTACTAATCAGATAATGATACTAATTCTATCCTAAAAAATAATTTATTAATTTACTTTAATATTATATTAACTAATAAATTAATTTTATAATTAAATAATAATTCTAATTTAAAAAATAACATCTTAAATTATATTAATAACAAGTTAAGGTTTTAATTATATAATAAATTCTTAATCCTAAGAAATAGTAATATCAATTTGATATGATAATTTAAATAATATTAAAATTAATTAATAAATAATTTATATTATTATATTAATAAAATTTTAAAATTTAAAAAAAATTAAAAATAATTATTTATTATTATCTTTTAAAATTTAAAAATTAATATTAAATGTTAAAATTTTATTAAATTACATCTATCAATTTAATTTTATAATCAAAACAATAATAACAAACAACTAATTTCTTATAATTTTTCCACCCAGAATGTCTTGATTCCGGATGCAGTGTCGTAAGAGGTATTGATGCATTTGTTGAATGCAAATATCATGAATACCTGAATTTAAAAGATACAGCTATCATTGGGCAAGACCAGCGAGCGCATCCAAACTTTCAAGTGTAAATTGTTTACTAAATAAAAATCAGTGCCATGGTCGAGTTCTGCCAGACCATCTCATTGATCTAATTTTACAAATACCAGCATAAAGCTAAATATTATGTAAAGGATTCTTTTTCATATCAATGCCATTACATCAGGCTTAAACGAAATTATCCACCTATCACATGTCAATATGCACGAGCATGCATATATGTATGTGTGTATTAAGGAATTTTATGATAGACCCTCTTTTGATTGCATAACCTAACTCATAATTTCACTAGATGAAAACAGATCATTGTTTTAAGGATTTTGAGGCTAACTTAACCTACAAATAATGGAACTAATTCCGGAATTCTATATGCATGCGAATTAAGAAGAAGAGACTAATAACTATGGTAGCTTCAAATGGTCTATCATCTAGTTTGTCGTCTTCTGCAGTATCAGTTCATTATAATTTCCACTAGCATTCAAAATATTGCATTAATAAGAGCTCTTAGATTAACAATAAAAATTGCCAACTAATGAACTGTGGAGGATGATCTGACTGCCTAACACTAAAAATTGCAACTAGTGAATTGTGGAAGATGATCTGACTGCTTCCACTATTTCCTAAAGATATCTTCCATGCCTTCATAATTTCTGCATCAAGAAAATTCAAACAAAGCCCACGCGTTGTCTTTCTGGATCTAGTTTCTATAGGGAAATTCCAATAAATTAATGAGATGAATTTTTTTTTATAATAGTTATAATAGAAAAAAATGAATATATGGAGCTCTACTAGAACGAAGAAGCTACTCTTCGTAACAAGTGGGCAAGGGCATACAATACAACAGTTTTGTTGTCAAACCAGAAGGAAAAAAAGGGAATGCATATGATGAGTGAAAAGGATGCACATGCAAGAAGGATTATGCAGGACCTCTTTGAATTTTCTTATGGATACATGCTCAATTTAGTATCATAGAATATAGAATTCTGAATTGCCAAAACTAGAGCATACCTTTAAATTTATGCAGAGTCCCGAGTTTTTTTCCTGTCAAAAGTTCCCACATATATACAAGTCCGTCAAGTGTGCCAATGATTCCATGGCCAGCTGACGTACCGATAGCAGCAGCCCTGCATAATGATTTCCAAATTCAAACTTGTGGCACCTTTAATCTAAGTCCCAAAACATGAAAGAGAAGTTCACCATAAGTAAATAACATCCACTTCTTTTAGTACGGATAGCTTTTAGCAGAACTGCAATCTGAATGATGCTTTACATAAGAGGAATTTCATTTCTTACAGCTTATCAAATTAACTGAGTAATGCAGCTCTATCTATAATTTGGTCCATAACTAAGGAGCATTTAGAGCTTTGATGGACACTAATGCATTTCCACATGCTCTCTACAAATAATTAAGAAGTTGATAAAATAAAATAAAACAGCTTACAAGTTTATAAATAAAACAGAAATTAATAGCAAAATAAAGAGAATTTTGCGATGTTTAGACAAACAACACATTTCGAACTTCAGAAAACGAAATTTCAAGCACCTTGGATCCAATGCACTTCCCAATATCAGTGAATTTTTCATCAGTAGCGCTAGCCTCCAGTATCCAACTGGATTTATCTGGGAATGACTTGAACCATAGTCATGTAGAGCATCAGAGTCAGGGGCAGTTGAGACAAGAAACCAGATGGCGATATCTTCGTGAGGAAGGGAATGGTTTATGCTGTGCCCTGAAAACATTTTTGTTGCATCCATGAGTCTATTAACGTGTGCTTCCACATTAGAGTAACTGAGACCATGAACTTCTCTTTGCCAATGAAACAAACTGATTGGAGAGAATTGATGAACTGAATTGCTTGGAGAAGAGAATTTAGAAACAAATATACGTTTTGAGATATCCCTGAAAAACAAAGAAAGAGAAAAGAAAAAAAAAAACAAAACTAGCAATCAGCTACTAATGAAATTCAATAGAAACACAAAAATTGGTGTCCTTCCAATCTTCCCTCTGAAATAATTGGGTTTAAGAACCTAGATAAAAATTATAAAACTAACAAGGGAAATCGACATGGAAGTGATATGTTCAGACTTGAGGCTAAACACTGGGATGGGAGAACAGGACCAAAAAGGCAAATGAAAAAGTAGAAATTGAATTGAGAGCTGGTCCCCCCCTCCACCTCTAATGCATATACCCCAGAAGCTAATAAATTTCCTTTTCAGCTTCTATAAGTTTCCAGGCCACAAAAAGCTACAGAAGTTTAATAACCACTTCTGGCATTTTGAATTTTGCTCTTTCATTTCTTAGTCTTTGGTAGGTATTCTTTTTTCAAATAAATAATGTCCCACTGTCTAGTTTCAGTTTCTACCAGGACTAAAACTTCAATACAAAATCTATGATATCAATCCTTCAGATGATGGAGGGGCCTGCAGCAGGTAATAATTGGAAGATAGAATCTATGACAGGAGGAAATGCAACAGAGAACATATTCTGAATTAACGTAGATAATTACTGAAGAAATTAGCAAGGGACAGAAGCTCAAGCAAACAGCATAAATTATAATTCAGTTAGTAGCAGTATAATTAAATCATTTATCAATTGCAATGGTCAGCAATTAGACTTAGACATCCATCAGTTGCCAAGCAATGGCTTCCAATTGACAAAATAAGCTATCCCGTAAGAAGCATACCATAGAGTAAATTCTCCAAAGCCATCATGCCCAATAACTAGAGAAGTGCATTTTGGAATTCTCTTCAACTCCATTATGCATGGGTATGTGTAATCATTAGACTGTATGGTGAATTCTTCTGTTGGTGCGCTGCGAAAAATGAAACAAAAATTATGTAGTCTGAAAAAGGAAAAAGATAATAAAATCAGAAGAACATGATCAATTGGAGTAAAATCGTACAGTTATAAACCTTTACTCATCAGCAGCTAACCTCTCAATAAATGATGATTGCATAAACATTCATAAAAAAAAAAAAACTTATCCACAAGTTCTAAAACCAGTTACAATGAAATATATGATGAGTTCAAGATAGAAGAGGACTTGACATTGAAATACTAGTGGTCATGACCACTGCTTCATTAAATGAAACTCAGTATTTGAAAAAAAAATGGAAAATATCAGTAGAAGTTATATGTTTATGGGTTAGAAGAAACAAGCAAAACCTCGCATTAATAGAAGTGAATTATGCTGCAATATAATATGAATACATAAAGGAGATTGAGCAAATAAGTCAGCAAGGAATTGGATTATGATATGACATAACTGCAATAAGAAAAGAAAATATAGCATGAAATTTTGGATTACCAATAATACAAACAAGGATATCACAGTGCCTCAAAGAATATAAGTAAAGCTATACTGAGATTGTCCTTATAAGTTATACCTCCATACTGAGTTCATGGTCCAGAGATGAAGTCTGCTATTCTCTCCAGCAGCAACAAGATGATCAGGTTCACACACCAATATACATTGCAAACTGTCATTTGTTTTCAATTTGACCAGAACTGAAACATATCCAGCTTTCACTTGTACAATTTTCACTCCATTGCTCCCAAAGCAGTCTGATGCACATGCTGAGCACAAACATTCTAGTCTTCCTTCTCTGGAAACATTTACCGCATGTTACTAACTAGAAATTTTCTCTTGGTACATGAGTTAATTTATCTGTAATATAAGCCGCAGAAGTAATCACCTGCAACAGGGTGCTCTAGTGCTGCCCAGTAAAACAAGACACTGCCCATCTGGGGTGAGCTGCAAACCAGATCTTTCAAATGATATCTAGTAAGGAGAATACGGGAGATTAAATTTTGACAATAAGTGGAAGCATGCCAGTTGAAGGTAGCATAAAAAAAAATGATAAGGGATATGTTTCATAAAGAATGTGCATGATATCTTACTTCTCTACCAAAGATGCCAGTTGAAGACGGCCAGGTTACTGATGTGTGACCAATAAAGCATGGGCATCCTATTCTTGGTCCTTCAATTGCTAGCTTGTAAAGAAACAGAGTTCTATCCTTCTCTACCAAAAGACCGCATAGAACACAAATGTAGATTTCATTCCCTTTTCGTCTCACCAACAGAGACAAAACAGGCATGGGGTGGAAATAGCATCCCAGAAATTCAACAATGCCGTCTAGCTCATTGGTAAGCTCCGAATTCCACTGTCTCATTATTTCTGAATTACCTTCCTGGGCACTGGATGTCTTATCGAACCCTTTTCCTTCCTCCTGAGATCCAAGACCGTTAATATCTAGAGTATTCTTAAGCCCCACCAGCCTCTCTTCAAAATGCAGGGGTTTTTCTACATCTGACATGGAAGGAACAACAATATTTGAGGTATCATGGCCTTCTAAAGCACAGATATTTGCTTGGGTAACTGATGTAATATGTACCGGGCTTTCTAATGCAGGATTGGAATTTACAGCAGTTTTGTCAGTGGGCAAAACATGGAGGTTCCTTCCAACCCTAGCATCTTCATAAAAGACCTCATTTTTATCATTGAAGGGCTCTGAGTCTAGCAAAGTTCCTGTAGTTTCTAGGATACAAACGTCTGAAAGTCTTCTGCACCCTAGACTTTTTAAAAGCCGAGGATTATGCTTTCTTGCTGTAGGTTCTGCATTTAGGACTTTTCTTCTGGTGTATACCTTTTCTGGGACTTGGCTACTGGATATATTGCTGATTTCAGATGCTCCATCCTTAACAAGAGTGTTCGTCCTTGATAATTGCAATGAACTCCCCAAGGCTTCTACACTAGCAGCACTTGCACCTAGACCTAAAAATACTTATTTGGCTTAGTTTTGTCATCCAAATGATCTGAAAGAATAATTTTATGGAGTTTTATATCTTTCAAACTAACTACGATAAAGTTTTGTGAATTTCACTGATTTACAGATCTGAAATCTGTGTCAAATAGAAGGGAGATAACGGGCATCCCATATAAGCTGTTAATAAAGAAAAAATAAATAGATTCAATAGCTTTATTTTATGGAATAAATGGAAGTTGAGATGATCAGTTTCACTTTTGGACATTCTCTCTAACAAATAGATAAAGATTTACAGGAAATGAGCAGATGAGCATTACCTTTATCACAATCAGGCACAATTTTTTCCTCAGAATTGATCTCAGCACCTGATGAGTCTTCATCCAGATTTTTGCAAAAGAACTGATTTACATGAGTGGAAACTTTCTTGCTGGCAGGCATGCAACCTAAGTTAGATTCAGATACAAAGAGATCACCATCCAGGGGCATCTTACTCTCACCCAGTTGCCCTTCATCATGATATAAAATATATCTAGTCTCAACAAACTGTTCGTCACCATTCAGACAAAAAGCATCTTCACCAAAACTAAGATGAGCAGCTTCCACATTGTTGGAGGGAAATACTTCTCGGTTCATTACATGATCTTGACACTGGTCACCATCAAACTTGTCCAGAATAATAGAATTGGTATGTCCACAACTTCGTACAACCGAGTGATCTACATTAGGTGATTGAGCCTTCATAAAGGAGCCAGTTCCATTACTTTCTTCATAAGGTTTACATATAGAAGGAAAATTCTTTGAGGAGCTGATGGTTTTCTTTTTCTTCCTTGAGGTTTTTTTGAGCAGAGGAACAGCTTGGGGAAGCAGAACTGTCATCATTGACTTGGCTATATCTTGACCAACAGAATCAAAATCACTTTTTTCAGAACCGACATTTGAATTAGATGTGCCTGCTTCTTCTTCTTCAAGACACGATGTATTCACCAAATGTTCAGAAACAACCAAATCAGTAACCATTAACACTTCTTTGACTCCACAAGTAATTTTATCAGAGGTAATTGGAGCAGAATTTTTTGTATCATCTGCATGAAAATAGTGTCAAGCGCAGAAGAAAGAAGTTGATGACAACATATTATTAAAATCGTAACTCTTTTCCTTTTGGTTTTGAACAGTCTAAAAGTTTAAATGAGAGCTAAGGAAATCACATTTGGCCAACTTAGCAGAAAAGAAGGGGACGGGTTAAGGAAAACCTTGCAAGAAATCTAAGGTATCAGGAGCACAAAGATTAACATCATGGACACTTTGAGATTCTTCTGGACATGGGTCATCCACTGCTTTGAATTCCAATGATGCTGGAAAATTCAGCCCTTGCAATTCAGTATCAGGAACACAAAGATCAACATCATTAACCATTTGAGATTTTTCTAAACAAGGTGCGTCAACAGCTTTCAATTTTGGTGATGCTGCAAAATTTGATTCTTTCACTTCAGTATCTTGCAACCTATCAAGCTGTGAGACATTATGAATATTTTTCCTAGTAAAGCAATTGACAGTAGATACATGAACTTTGCTGAAAACTGAGAAAAACAATAATTTGGTTGAAAAGAATAATTAAGATCACACATGTAGGAAGATTAAAAGAAACTCAATCCACAAGATGTGAGCACGTCTATAGTTTCTCTTAACACAGAAAAGCTCAGAATGAATACAAGAGAAGTACTTACAGGTTTTTCTTCTAAGCAGGAGTTGCTGACTGCAGTGTTGGATTCATTATTTTCAGAACCAGCAAGCTTGCTCTCTTCATAGGAAGATACAGCTTTCTCCATAAGATGATTAGGGTAGTGAACAGATTCCAAAAGCAAATCATCTTTGGCTGAAGATTGAGCATTTTCTTTTCCAGTTGCAGAATTTAATTGCAGTCCTGCTGGCACTGCTCCTGGAAGCATGCAAGAGTCATGCATTTCATTAAAACTAAATGTAGAGGAAGGCAAAGAAGTTCTTTGCTTATGACTCCCATGTGATGAATCTCCAGCACAAAGTCTCTTAAGACCATCAATTCTAGATGGCTTCGGATTTATTAATTCACACCTCTTGCTTCTTTTCCCTGTAACATGTGATCTTGCCAAATGTGATAACAGATCAGAAGATGTGCTTGGATCTTGGTATTGATTACTGGGTTCTATATTGGAAGCTCCATTGCAGAAAATGGAAGCTAACAGGCTCTGTTCTGCTATTCCATTGACATTTGCCACCAGCTCCCGAAGTAACCTTTGGACTAACGGATTTCTAAACCCAAAGAACTGCACATTTCAGACATGAAAACAGAAAATCTTTGTATCAGCACGATGAAATGGTCCTTTTAGGTGTGTTACACTTCTGGAACTGGCTGTTTGGAAATAAACACAGAACATTAATGAAATGATCATCCTGCTTGGAAGCAGTGCTAGCAGTTGGAGTGCAATGATAATCTAAAGAAGCATGGATAGCCAAGCACATCGGTTACTTCAATTTTTCCCTTTACCATCAGTTACAGTGTTCTGTGTCAGATACAAATTGGACATTTAACAAACATGGTTACAATAAAACATACATACATGTCCAACCCTTGTATCTGACTCCTAGAAACATAGGCAAGGATGATCAAGAAGCTGTAGTAAGTAATTAAAAGTTTAACAAAGAATAACTATCAAGAGCCATCCAGCAAAAGAATATCCATTAGTAGAACACCAGAAGTGCAGCCCTCAAAATGTTACTTAGAAGCAATTTGCAACATAACTTGGCAGGAAAACATTCAAAGAAATGTAACAAACTCAAGTATCAGGAAAAAAAGCACGGATAAGTATCAGCAGCTTATAGAATTAATAAAACCTTAGAGATCTCCTCTAGCATGAGATTTTACCAATATAAGTTGAAACTAGAAAGAGGCCGAGTCCTAAACTTCTGATATATGTATTATCTGATGAAATTCCATTCTTATTTGTATGAAATGCAACTTTAAACAAATTATTGTTTGTCAAGATGTACCTCTATGCCATCTATCTTGCAAGAATATCTTTTTCCATGCCAGATCTTCATGCGTGAGCAACCTTTCTTCTGAAATTTCTCCCATGCAATATCTGGCGTTTGCCCAGAACAGGAATGTCCACCAGCAGAAGTAATCTGCAAATAATGGGCATACATCTTTTAGTTGTGCAAAAAAAAAAAACATTGAACTAAATCTGAAGGGTCCCAGTCTAGGTGCAAACCAGAAATAATGGTCCTTTAGGACCTTCCTGAATTTCCATCTTATAAGTGCTTCCATGATAAGCTCGACGAGCTTGATATCCAACAGGATAAGGATAGCGATCTTTACCCTACAAGATCACGAGCTCAGTCAACATAAAAGCATGATGCAGGCTCAAGTCAAGTCATTTGCAACGTTCCGGAGCTGCCAAGTAACTTTTTACTTCTTGTACTAGTTAACTATTCTTGTACATAAAACCATTGCAGCTTTGGTCACAATATTCATTCAGCCATCATAGGATATTAGCAACCATATTTCATGTATATTTCAACGATTGAGACATTGAATACTTGCATAGGAAATTAGCAGCCTTTGAATTTAAGTTTACATTTCTTTGGCCTTGTTGAATTTACAAGAGTTCAATTGAATTGAATTCTTGCATAACTGTGTTATCTTGAAAGTTGAGTTGGATTCGTGCAACTATTGGCTTTCCAAACACAAGATTTGACTAAATAGAATTCAGTTCAATTGAATTCTTGCACTTTTTAGACTTTCGAATACACTCTTTAAGACCCCCTGCTTTTTATGGAACAAAATCGTGTGCTTTGTTGCATGATTTCAATTTTTTTTTAAATGTCTTTAAATACATTCTTTAAGTTTATGGTCATGCCATTTGTTGCATGATTTCAATTCTTTCAAAATGCCTTTAAGAAGAAAAAGTAGAAAGAATTGGATTCTAGCAACTATCACATCTCCAAACATAAAAAGCACTGACTAAATAAGAATTCAATTGAATCCTTGCATTTTGTAGAGTTTCTAAACAGTATATAAGAGTTTAGGCTTTGTAATATGAGGTTTAAATGTTAGTAGAATTTTTACCAATTCTGATAATGCGCTGAGTAAGGTTATATCCTGCTATTATCGAGTTTTAATTGTAAAACTATATCAGATATAAAATTCTATGAAGCCTGCCAAATTATAACATGAATTCACAAAATATACTTAGATTTATAAACAAAAAAAAGGTATCAGCAATAGCAACGAACAAATAATACACGTCGATTCGTCATAAGAATTGAAGAATATAATCAATCACAGACAGCGCATGAATTTTAATAATAACAAAATGAGGAATAACAAACCCTAGAAGAACTCCAGTACTTCTTATCCCAGATTCCAGTGTATAGAGATCCGATTGAAACTATTTCAAGTCCGTTTGATTTCTCTTCTTCTTCCTCCTCTTCTTTAGATTTCGCCATAGGAAACAAAAGTCGAGCCCTGTATCTCCAAAGTAGTTGTAGCAGTAGAAGGAAGGGACGGTGATTGATCGAATCTCTCGCGGATACGAGAGAGAAGTGGCGGGAGCGGAAACTAAATGTTTTAACAATTTCCCTCCAGCTGTAGTAGATGCAGAAAACATTTGAAAACATAGGGGTAAAGTTGTCAACGACAATGAAGTATGACATTGAAAAAGCAATTTTATTTCTAGAACAAGTAACAAAAAAATTGTTTTTGATATTAATACTATTTAAAAATTACTAGAATTAAAATTAGATCAATTATAAAACACTTTTTTATTCAAAAAAATTCACAAATCACTCTTCTCTTTCAATTATTTTTATTTTAAATTTTTGCTGCATTAAAATAGTATATATAAAAATAAGAAATATTTTAAAATTTCAAAGGAAATAAAAAAAAATTAGTTAATTAAAATATATATCCTATATATTTAATTTATTAAACATAAAAAAAATTAAAATCTATGATACAAATTTTGTTCACGGACATACTTAAATTTAAAAATAATTCTATATTAAGAGATTTATAATGAATTATTAATATTTAATGGAATCAAATCCAAAGATACATACCTATAAATTAGTGTTAAATGATGTCAAATAAATTTTTTACTATTCAAATTCAATTATATAGATTAAATTTTTCTATATTATATTTTTATTGATTTCAATTAACTTTTCTTATTCAATTATTGCAAATAAATGTCATAACCTACTGTAATTATATCATAATAGGACTTCATCTAGTATTTTTTTAAAATGGTTTATGATGTGTCTTTTTTAGTGCTTGCACCGTTTCTATAGTAAAGGTAAGTTCACCACGAAGTCGACCTCTCAAGAAATTATAATGTCACTTATTATAAAGACTAATTATCAACACAAAAAAATAAAAGTAAATCTAAACACTCTAAATTATTATGTTAAGAGACTAATATTCGTAAAATAAAGTAACTAAACAATAAATAAATATGTAATGCAAATGCAAATACTTATGATCTAAAATTATATGCTAAAAATAGTATTTAGTCTAGCCATTTACTTAGTAATCTCCTGATTTTACTTTAAGCCTAGATCTAATGAATGAGACGGTGATGTGCCGTTTTCTCTAAATCACTCAAGCTAATTATGCAACCTAGGTTTCTTATACCAACATATATTAAAGTAAAAATGATATTTTTAATACTTTTAACCTAAAGATTTTCATAACAAATATTACTACTAAATTAATATAATGGTCAACCAATAATAATAAATGAAACTAATAAATATATAAAAGTAAAAAAATTATTCATTAAATAAATAAATAACAAGATTCATACAAAAGTAAAATATAAACTGAACACAACTAGCTTAGCATATTTAACCAATGATCATGGTATTAAATAGAAAGATATAAAATAATAAAGTAAAAACTCCATCTAGATCGAGAATTTATTCAAGTAGGAAGAAAATATGTCTTCACTCTCCACTTTTTGAAAAGCTTATCAGATTCTAAAAAAAGTAATAAAAATTAAACTAAAGTGTTTATGAAAAATTATAGAAAATTATGAAAATTTAGAATTGAAACATTAAGATTAAACATAATCAATTTTAATAACTTAATATTGTTTTTTGTTGAAATCATAGCTTAATATTGTTCAGCATCAAATTTTCAAGCTTTTGATTTTCGTTGTTGAGTCATTGAAATTTTGTTTTATTTTATTTTTCTCCCTTTCATCAATGATTAATGTGTAACAAAATATATAAGGGTTGTACAATATCATGTGGACGTAGCTAACTTCCCAACTAATACCGTTGCGTTTCTCTATTAGCTTAGGGGCTTGGGTTCCAAACTTTTGAAGATTTCCACGGCATATTTGCATCAAAATATAATAAATAATAAATAAAATCCGTTATTAAGCTTCTGAAAGTTTCTATCTTATTTTATTTAACCATTAAATTTTTAATTTATTTTATTAAACTTTTAATACATATTACATGAGATTTTTATTTATTTTATTGAGTCCTTATACTTTTAATTTTATTTTGATTAATGAGCATTAAATCCTTAATACAATCAAAAAATAAAATATAAAAAACCAATGAAATAAAATCAAAATTAAAATACTCAATAAAATAAAACTAAAGAATTTAATAGGCTAAAAATGCATTTTGCCCAAAAATAGTATAAGAATATGCTCTTAACTATAAAGTTTAATGGCAATAACGTAATTTTATAAGATATATATTAATAAAAATTTAATTTTATAATTTTATTTTTAAGAGAGAGAAATAAATGTGATTCTTGAGTTACGAATTAGGAAAGAAGGCTTGAAGCCATCATCAAACTGAGCTGTTAAAAGAAAAGTTTTCACAATTTATGAAAAAGATCGAAATAGCTGCTTCAATTAAGATCTCTTTTCCTAAGACCTAAATGATGTTTCTGACTCGATTTGTGGGTAGTGTTTGGAAGTGAAGGAAATTTGGGTAATAATAATAATGTAGCTCTTCTTCATTGCAAATCAAATTGCCCATTTAGCTTCAGAAATTCACCCACCACTCTTGTTCATTTTGTCTCAACTTTTCTTTTTCTTTCTTTCTTTCTAAAATCTCTATTTGTTCTGTATTTTTTTTATCTTAAAAGACAATATATATAGTGTATTTTATATATAATAAATATACGTTATAGATATATTCTCTCCCTTTTATCCCACATGCACAACTATTAACAAGCTGGTTTCTCCTCTTATAATATGATCTAATGATATGGTAAAGAAAAAAAAAACTTTGGATAAATCTAATTTTAGATTATTCTTTTTTTTTTTAATTTAAAGATGGCATCATTAGGATAAGAGTATATAGGGTTGAGTAAGTTCTTTATTTATACATCAAAAAAATAATTAATATCTAATTAACTAAAACTAATTTAAGGCCTAAATATATCAACATCATGGAGTTGAAAGTAACAAATTGAAAAGAAAAATAAAGAAACTCGTAAATCCTATATTGCAAGAACCCACCAAAGGAAAGCAGACCCAATACAGTATGAGATGCTAAGAAACAGGATATGATTTGTGTTCAAGAAAGTTAAGTAAACTACTTTCAAAATAAAGAGACAGAGGGTAAAAAGAGAGATGAAGAGATGGAGAAGTCTAATCAGAATTTCCAAAAGGGTCAAGAAACAGGGTAGCAATGGCTCCAATGATTGTGTTCAAATCCGTTAATGAACAGAACTATATGGTACTGTGACTATGGGGGGGAGTCTTTCTTTCAGCAGGTAATATTGTAAAGATTCAAACCCAAAGCTAACACACTTTTATAGGAATCTCGTTGCAACATATATGATTCCGTTCTCAACATTAGCAGAAATTATAAACAAACATTGCTGAGACTTGAGATTATGTTAAATGTATAGAAGTGAAACATTAAGTTAAATTAATTTATGCTGCTATTTTATAAATTGAATTTATTAAAAAAATTTATTAAGTTACTATAATAAATATTTTTGAATTTTTAGGTTCATTCTTGATTAGATCTTTCACACGGAAGTGGAAGGAAGGAGCGGGGGTTGAGATAAACACAAAAAGGATTCGCATCTCATGCATGGTTAATGGTTTAATAAGTAGAAGAAATAAAAATATAAAAAGCAAGAAACCTACCTATACATCGGACTAAGGAGAGACCTTGAGGGTAATAGAGTACCTAGGGAAAGTCGATTTATACAAGCAGAGAAAGGTGTGGATACCAAGCGTTACTATAGCTTTGATACTATGTTTAGAAATTCAGGAATCGTCCCATCACAACAAGACACAGAACCCCATCTTCCTTTCTTTTCTTTTCTTTCTTCTTCTAAATCCATTCATTCATGATTCATCCACTAGTATACATGTCAATGTTTTGACAATGACCTTAGCTTGTCTCTCATGTCTATTTCAATTTTCCTTCTTTAGCATTGCACCCACAAAAGACGGAATGCATGGACAGGTTGCCCTCTCTTCACTATCTTTTCACTTCATCTTCCTCCTTGCTGATAATTTTTTGGCCTCACCCTCCACAACTTTCTTTCAACTATCTTGTCATCTGAAAGCCTTTTTATATCTTTCTACATCTTATGTTTGTGCCAATAATGACGCCGATGCTCAACTCTTCTTAGTATATACAAGGCCTTATTTTTGTTTATGTAGACTGTTAGAATTAGAAACAAGATTTCATATGATTAGATGTATCAATGGAATTTAGATTCATTCATTTTCTTAGACACCATCTAATGTTTAAGTCAACTACAAGAAGAAGTATCCCATGTCTCTTGTCTAATTGAGTTAACTAAATTTGTATGTATATATTATATCTGGGGTTCAAACTTCCAACTCTAATTAATTACTTCAAAAAGGCAAATAAAACTCATTTCAGTTACTAGTATGCAGTCTTCCAATTTGGAGACTCATCACTGCATGATATTCTTAATTAGGCACAAGTCTTTGTGAAAAATCATCATCATATATATTATATATATATATATATGCTTGATAACAAGATTAGATGCATGAAAGAAAGCAAGGTGCAAATCCAGATTTGAGAGTTGTGTCAATTAAGAGAATATCACGAGAATTTGGTTGGTATCTGTTTAGCTACAGTGTCTAAGTATCCGTGCCCAGCTGCAAATACTTATAAGAAGCTGCTCTTTCTGCCAAAATTTCTTTTTTCTTTTTCTAAAAAAGAAAAAAAAGAAAAGCCTATCACTAGTATTAGTAACACAAGATTTTCTTGTTGACACTGATCTGCTCCCATTATTCAAGCACTTCCTTTCCTCTCACAAAACCCTACACTACGCTTCTCTTGTTCTATCTTCTTTCTTCTCCTTTTTCTTTGAGAATGAACCTGGAGGAAAAGGTGACCATGGACTTAGTTCCACCATCTGAGCATCTCTGCTATGTCCGTTGCAACTTCTGCAACACTGTTCTTGCGGTAATTTTTCACATGCTAGCAAGAATGTATAAATGATTAGATACTTGTTTCCTACATACAAACCAAAATACATATATGGCAGTTTACTTCATGTTCTCTCATGTATGTATCTATCCCTAGCTATCATATTATAAGCTATGGTATATATATTCTAACCCTATTATAGAATTTGCTATATGATACATGAGTTCGCATGCTATACTCCCACCTATAGATTTCTTCCATAATTAGCTTTGAAGACTAGTTATAATCTTTAGCAAATCCTTTTTTTTTTTTTTTCAAAAAAGAAAATCGCTTGAGTTTGTATGATGAAAGTGAGAGATAAGTAGAATATTATTTATTTTGTGTATTCTTTTCGATTGTTGGGTTGTTTTATAGGTTGGAATTCCATGCAAGAGATTGCTGGATACAGTGACAGTGAAATGTGGTCATTGTAGTAACCTATCTTTTCTCAGCACCAGACCTCCACTCCAAGGTCAATGCCTTGATCATCAATTGACTCTTCAGGTATTTATGCCTCTACCTTAACATTAACGCAACAGATTCAGTCATCTAAAGAGGAGAGGGACAAAAAGAAGCCATTAGTGTTTAGGGCTTCTCTTCATTCCCCTTTTCTTCTCCAGAGAATTTGAACTCGAATACGTTCGATCGACTAGCCTTGAACTTCTTAGTATCTTCAAAGGAAATATATGAAAGTTTTCCTGTAGTTACTAAAGAAAGGTTGTGTTGTTGGACATATAAGCAGAGTTTCTTCAGCGATCTCAAAAAGGGTCAGTCTTCATCGTCCTCTTCATCCACATCAAGTGAACCATTGTCACCGAAAGCACCTTTTGTAGTCAAGCGTAAGAAACCCCCCCAACTTAAATCACCATTAATAGATTCATTGTAATGTTTCTGGATAAACGTACTAACGTTGGATTTCTTGACATTGCAGCACCTGAGAAGAAACACCGACTTCCATCTGCTTACAATCGATTTATGAAGTAATAAAAAGAAGATATAATTTCATCGATCAATCATATAGCTTTCTTTTTTAAATAAAAGAAAATTGATACATTTTTCACATTTATGTATATATTTAACTAATTAAATCCATTTACTTGAATTTTAGGGAGGAGATACAGCGCATCAAGGCTGCAAATCCTGAGATACCGCATCGAGAAGCATTCAGCACTGCAGCAAAAAATGTGACCATTTTCTCTTCTTATTCATCCAGAGTTTATGATATCATATTATATATAATTAATGAGCTCTAAATTTTTCTAATTTTTGTGGGTCATTGTAATTAATCTATTCTTTGTTCTTGGATATAGTGGGCTAGGTACATTCCGAACTCTACAGCTGGATCAGTTTCTGGTAGCAGCTGCAACACTGTTAGTAAAAGTTCCCTCCCTCTACATATATTTCTTGATATCAATAAATCCTGGGGGTTCATTTCTGGACTCAGTTGATCGATTATTTTTCTTTTAGGACTAATTCTGTTTTAGGGTTATTACATTTTTGCAGGATTAATGAAGTGACAATGGCGTTGAGAGGCCTTGGAGACTGGATAGTCGATGAAATTAAGAGCGGTTGAGAATGTAAAATAGTTCCTTATTTGAATTTGATTAGCTTCTCTATATCTTAAAAACCTTATCAATTATCTTGTCATTTCATCCCTTACTTGCTGGTGTATCCTTTTATTTTATGGAACTACTTCTGCATGAGAATTTTAATTATAATTTTAAATCAAGCTTAGTCATATGTGTGTGGTTTTCAGCCCTAAAAGTTTCTCTAATCACCATCCAATGGTGAATATATCTTCAGTTCTTACCTCTGTTATATATCTTTTGATAATTAAATTCAAATTAACACTATAAGCATACAATCTAGCAATCATATATTCAAACTATAAATGTATTTCCCAGCTATAATACTCAAAAGTGATTTTGTTTCCTTTATTATCTAAGGTATGTTTTTATGTTTGTTCTGTATTAACTTCTTATTTAAATATTTATAAACCTGTTAGAAATTTAGATTTTTTTGATAATAAATTTTATTTAAATAAAATAAAATAAAAGAAACGGTGAAACTGATAATTAAGTTGCATTTTTATTTTTAAAGGTTTTGTTAGATGAGAAATGGAGGAACAACAAAAGAAATAAGTAAAAAAAGAAAAAGTAAATAGATAAACATTTAATTCAATTAAGTATTTTGTAGGTATTAAACAATTCAATGGTTGAATGTAAACAATTTAGCTAAAGACAATTTTTTACAAGAAAATAAGTAAATCACTTTTTTTTCTTATTAAATATATTTTCACTCATATCTATTTCTAATATGGTCAGCAATGTGGAAGATTACTTTATTTAATTATTATAAGTTATTGTTAATGGGTCAAAAATAATTTTGATATTATGTAATCCACATACTAATTAGCGTCCCGTTTGAATTTAGAATTGACAAAAGCTTTTTTCTTTTAAAAAAATAATCTTTTTGAATTTTAAAATTTATTTTTAAAGAAAATGTAGGTAAAGTATTACTTTTTAAAATAAATTGATCGAGATTTAGTTTGAAATAAATTTTTGAATTTTTTTTTATTAAATAAAGAGATTTAAAACTATTTTGTTAATACTTGACAGGATCGAATCTCACCAATTTCATGAAGCATTAAGACACCAACTTTATAAAAGAAAGAAAAAATATTTTGAGCATTAAGGCAGTCCTTCTCATATTCCAGTATAATGACTCGATCGTCAATGTCATGGATCACTTTAAAAACGAGAAGGACAAAGAAAAAGAACAACAAGAAATAGAAATCTTTAGGGGCAATAAGAAAAGAGAGAGGGAAAAAGAAAAGTTAAAAGCACTTATTTCCTGAAATATTATTTTTGGACTTAAATGAAATTTAATTGTCAAAAATATTAACGTGTCTCTTTTTTTCAAAATAATAAAATTTGTTAAATCCTATTATTATTATTATTATTTTAAAAAAATTATAATTTTGGGGGAGCAGTGATTATCGAGAACCATGTAATGCTTTTGGATTTGGTTCGAAATTATGGATCAAAAGCATATTTATGACACTAGACAACTAACTCATAACTGAAATTGGAGTTCAACCCTTTAAGCACAACACTACAAAGGGGAGGGTAACTGGAGCAGCTCATCTTAATCTTTCATGCAAATAGAATTACGTTTGAAAACATCTTCCAGTTTATCCATAGTTTTCCAATTTCATAACCATTCACTACCACTGCATATTGTTATTGTTAAATTATTGATAATATAACTTATATATATGTTTTCAATTTCAACTCGAGCAAGAATCTAAGTATAGTCCTTCACAAACTGGGCTCTGAGAGAAGTGTGCCGTATCAAATAGAGATGGATCTTCCGAAGAAGGCTATTTCTTGTATAAATCGAATGGAAAACAAATTACAAAATAAATAAATAAAATAATAGGCTTAAAGTAAAAAGGTCAAGACTTAGCCCAACATATTATGAAATAAAAGAACCCAGTATAATTTATGGAAGTTTCTATATGATAGCAATTTCTAAATCTCAGAAAGGCAGCTTTGTGAAACCCTAAATTCATGACCCATATAACAACGAGGCGAAGGGGTGCCAAATTAATATATTTCAGGGCAGGGAACAAGACTATTGTTATTGATGCATACTCGAACAAAAAGCTTCAGATCATTTGGGTCCAACTGCTATGCATCACTCATTGCATCATAACCCACCAAAGACACTCATCTGCTTTGGCAGAAGCAGAATTTATCATTCACTTTCAAAAACATTTTCCATTCTATCAGGTGGAAATTGAACCAGAAGATATCACTAGAGGATCAAGAAAAAAAATAAAATAATAATAAAATTTTTAGCATAATAATTAAAAAACTGAGCAGTTATCGAGTGCCATTAACATGCGTCATTGGTGACATAAAAGGATTATCTCTAGGCCTAAAAGGGCACAAGGTGAGCATAAGAATTTCAATGCACATGCACTTACCAAGAATTTAATAATGTAATAATCATATAATTAATCGCATAAAAGATATGTTGAATAGAAAGGTCTATCTTGCTTTTAAGCCAAGTTGCAAATCCTTGTAATATAATAAACTAGAATTGATGGCTTAATTCATTCCGACTTTTGAAAATTGTGGGTCTTTTACAACTCACTCTCCACACAGGAGACAATACTAAGATGTTCAGAAATTAAATAAAATAAAAAAGAGACTTTTGATGAGTGGATGAAGTGGGCTACTCTCCTTTTTGCTTCAAAGGGAAAGGCAAGGAGGACCAAATTATACTAAAGATAGAAAAGAACTCCCTTTTACAAAACATTCATTATATCTTGGAGCTTGACTGGATCAAGACTCCCAAGTCTATGGGATAATTTATATATAATGAAACAAGAATTATGTGCCATCCACCAACTGTCAGGAGGAAGAATATTTAAGCAAAAAGAAAAAGAAATCTATGTTTAGTTGATCAAGCATTAGCTCTATCAAATAAAATATTGACATGCCTATAAAGAAATCAATATCAAATTGGTGACAAACAAGCTAGAGATAAAAGAAATTTAGGTGGCCTTGCCATTTTTGCCTCTTGGTTCCCATCCCTTCAAAACGTGTGCCCCTTCAGAAAGTGGGATGCAAGACAGGATCTGCTATAGATAAAAGGATAAAATTAAAAGTTCTCTTCTGATGATTCGCTGAGTTGTGTAATTCAGTAATTGAAATCCTTAAAACCAGTTGGGGCAGAGTAGTGTTATCTAAAGCTAGAAAATAGTATCAAACACACACGACCGTACTAGGGTGTTTCAAAAATTCCTAATTAATTTCTGTTATATATACCAAGCAGTAAAGGAATGTTCTAGAAACTCTGTATCTTAAGTTTCTCCTTATCTGAAGTCTACCAGCACTCTGTCTATTGCAGCAACGAAGTTAGTTTACATTTCTGATGCAGGTCAACTTCAATTTACTCCCTCAGAGCCTGCATCAACATTGAGATTTGGCATTATTCCTCAGTAGAGATTTCTACAGATCATTTCTTGATCTAGAAAAATTTAAGTACATTGAGAGTTAAAAGAGAGACGACCAACATGCAGGTCAGTTGGTAATTTTTTCATATTGTATAAGATTTATCTTTATCTTAACTATGTTAACTATGTTAACATCATTTGCGGTTTTCGTCCAAAATCCATAGCTATGACTACAAATAAAGCATCTTCAAAGCCAATATAGTCAATAACTTAGTAAAGCAAAGAAATCACGTTTGATCAATTAAGGAAGATGGAAATTTTCCAAAATTCTGGATAAAAAATTAGCAAGAGACTGCGCGTGCTTATCTTACACACCTTGCTCCTTTTATGCCCCATAGGTGGCAAGGAAACTTGAACACTCCTCTAATTCATGCTTCACTTGCATGGAGTTTCTCTGTTGTTCCACCCTATGAAGATGTGATGACAGTTGAAGCAAATCCACCGTAGTTCCATTTTCAGCAGAAATGCAAAACTTGTCACTCACAAAGTCTGGCCCTTGATTTTGAAGATACTCATCTGATTCAATTTGGCCGTCAGTAGCATGACCAGCACAAGAGCCCATCAAGGGCCCCATATGATTAGTTTTAAGGGAACTCATTCCAGATGATTGGAAGATATCTCCAACATACTTCTCTGAAGATCCCAAGGAAGATTTGTCAGAAAAACCCAGAATGTGATGGGACCGACCGACTTGACTGATCAAGGGCCTAGCCATTATAATTCCTGCTGAATGGCTCAAGTCCTGTGATTCGGCTGACAGAAGAGAGAGAGCACAACTGGAATGCGACACCCCAGCCAACTCATGAATATTTGATGATGCACTAAAAACAGTGAAGTCTTCACTTGCTGGTGGAGAGATTCCAGAAGTGTTTTGGATCCCATTGCCATGTAGATGGAGAAAGGATTTCTGAAGTAACTGGCTGTTTGTACCATAACACGATTTCTCCTCCAATTTAACAGGTCTACAGCAGTTGGCCTGTTCATATATCTCTGGGTAAAGAATACCACCAGGTCGCATATTTGGGAAAAGAAAAGATGCTCTCTTTGGCAAGGAAGTCCCCAAAAATTTGGTTCCTGCTGAATCCATATACATCAGAAATGTAATTGAAGTATATGTTCAACAAAATAAATTTGAAAGCACTGCAAAGATAGGAACTCATATTTTTTCAAGGAGAAGATCAGTTTAACTTCATCATCATGTATGGATCCCATAGATGCATAATGAGAATTCTGTTACAGAAGCATGACGCAACTTCATGATTGAAGGAATTCCAACACCCAGAAGCACAAATCCTGTTAGCTTATATAAGATTCAGCCCTATATTTCTTTTTCAACTCCCAAATTATTGCATATTAAATCTGAATTTGTTGAACTATCTGTAAACTTGTGAAATCAAAACTAGTAGTCATTAAACAGGCATGTCAGTTAGCAACCCCAGCAAAAGTTTAATAAATATTCAACCTAATCTGAGTATGTCAGATGTTGAAGGTTCATACGGTGCCAGTCAAAAAGAATATTTACACCAAGGGGTAAAAAAAGGTTTGACCTAAACAAAACTATCATCCAGGTCTATCATTGTCATGTAGTGCAAGCCAAACTGAGTCGAAAAATTGGAAAATTTGACTGAACATAAGCAAGAGCTTGAAATCTGTCTGTGTGAGTAAAATATGCATCAAGAAAATACCAACTCTTTAGAATCCTCTTTGTAGAAAGAAAAAATGACAAAAATTCAAGGCATTAGATAAGATCATATATTAGCAACTACATATATACACACACATACATATAAGATGTCGGTCATCCTAAAGTAGAATTACATTCAACATAAAAGAGCCTGATAATATTCCAAGGACCATAGCCCTTTAAGAACCAAAATATTTACTGAGATAATAAAACCTCACAGATGGTGACTTGCTACTAGATCAGTAAAATAGGTTTAGAAAAGTCCACTGAAAAGGATGATTCTTTTACTCCTTTCCAGCACTCCTTTTTCCTTGGAAGCAGGGGAGCTTATATCTGTTCATGTAGCTTCTATATAAATATGAGTTACAATTCATAAGCAGATCGAAGAGTATGAATTATTGATACCTTGATATGCCTGCAGTAACTTGTGTGGCCTACCAGAGAGAGCACCAAATTGAGGCTTCCTTCTACGTTCATTGTGGCCTGCTAGACGTTTACGACAACTACGCTTACCATCATCGAACTCAACCAACAAATGAAACCTGATTACACAAATCAAAAGAAAGAAAAGGCATAGGCAAATAGTTCTTAGGCAAAGGATTCACAGACTTAAGTATTATAATATCAGTTAAAATGGCCATACAATTGCATGGCGCATTAAAGAATTGAAGCTACCTAATGAACTAAAATTCAGGCCACTGTAATTCTAATTCTAAATATTCTCATCCTACATTCACTTTTATTCTATTTTGTTCCTTAATATCTTCTCCAATACAAACCAGAGCAGCAGCAGGCATAATCACACAGAATCTTTAAAGCAAGTTATTCCATTTTTCTTCCTTGATTTTCTTTTTTCCTCAAACAGGAACAGCTGTAGACTGATAGTCATACAGAATCTTTAAAGGTTAGTAGTTTACTAACGCCATTAAAAGCCAACCATCCAACACGCAATGTATGGATAAATATAGTATTGAACAACTAAGAACAACTAAGAACCGAGATAAGCATCATGGTTTAAACAAAAATGAAAAGGAAAGAAAGGATCCAGAAAAACAAAGGAAAGAAGCTAACCTGCTACACTGCTGACAAAATCTTTGCTCAACACCATTAACGATAACTTTAGGAGTCTTTGAGTGAACTTCACAAACTTTATGCCTCTTATGGTAATCCTTCAAGGAGCTGAGATCCTTGTTACAACCATAGACCTGACAGAATGGAGTCTGAGTGCGTGAATTCATTGTTCTAGCTCTCTTTGCCTGAAATGTTGGTGTTACAGAAGATACCACTGATCTTTCTTTCAAGAACTTACTATTATCTACATCTTTGCCATCACCGAGTCTCCCTAGCTTCAAATCAATTAGAGATGATGAATCATGACTGTTAGCTTCCATGACGGAATTTGAATGATTAGACCCAGATTCCAGAGATGAATTTGAAGCAATCATACAACTAGGAGAACTTAATTCTATTTTGTTACTACTAGCATCAAAATTAACTTCACCACTACTACCGAGAATCCCAAATCCTGTGTTACTGGTTCCATAAAATTGCTTTTTGTGCATTTCAGAAAAGCCCAAATCTATAAACTCCATGTTTTCAACAGATTCACCATCCCATCCTGTCAATGTTTTTCTACTTCTCCCAAATGAATCAGTAGATACATCTATTTCATCTGAAAAAAACAAGCTTTTTCCTTCAGCAGTAGTAAAGCGCCAAGAATCCATAAAACAGAAGTGTAATTACCTGACACAATCCACAAATACAAACACTTTAGCACATACCCAAAAAAAAATATATATTCACTTTTTAATTTCCTTAAAAGTTGAAGAGATAGCAAATGCACATAGTAATTCGAAATTAACCTCAATAAAATAATAACAAAGGAGGAATTTAAACATTTGATAATAACCCAATTCAATACAAAATACAAAAACCTCGCCTCTGCTACTAGTAGATACACAAAACTTTAACTAAAATCCTTTATCGCAATTTAACATATTTATGAATATCTTACAAGAATGCTTATTTCTTTTATTGTTTCTGTAAACAATCTATTCTTTTGAAGAACAGTAGAAACTTTGTTTAAAAAAAAAGGTTAATACAGTAGGTAATGAGTTGTATTTGTACCCATTTTACTTCCGTATACAAAATAGTAAACAGAGGACAGACTATCAATCACAAATAGTGTCAAAAAAAAATCCAGCAAAGACTCTGAATATTATGCTTAATACTAAATCTAATACTAACCCAGATAAAAGAACAACAAATTTCAACAACTTCCACACTTAAAATACCAAAAAACCAAAAAAGAACCCAACAAAAACTGAGACGTATGCTTTCAGAAAACATAAAATAAAAACAAAAATAAAACACCCATTTCAAGAGCTTAGAAAATAATGAAATCATCATTGTTTCTTCGAAATTTTTTACAACAGGAAATGGATTGCAGTCAGATTTCAAAAGTTTCTGTGTCTTTCCACAGTTCATCCCAAAAAAAAAACACAAGAGCAAGGAAAAAGAAAAGCAACACAGTAGCTTCCTTTTATTATTATTATTATTATTTTAAACTTACCAGAGAAGATATTAGAGAGAAAGAGAGAGTGAGAGGTGATATGGGTATTAGTAATTTTTGTTTTCAGGTGTGTATTGTAGAGAGAATGAGGAGAAGTTTAAGCAGGAACAAGAAAAGAGCACTATACTACAAGAACAGTGTGATGAGTCAACATTAACACATCATAACACACTCTCCATCTCAAAAGCATGTCCAGGTCTTTTGTAGCTTTTGAGACTTTACCGTAATGCCCGAATTGTCCTTCCTCTTTTTATCTTATTCCCCATTTTCCATTCCCTCTGACAAACAAGCGCCCACTGCACTAAATGCCCTCGACCAGTACTCTTTTATTTTTCTTGCTCTTCTTGAATAGTGATTTGAATTGGAGGTGTATCTTGTGTTTCTTGATTTTTATTTTACTTCGTGTTGTATGTCTAGTCTGGTAAATGCCCAAAAGTTATGGTATCTTGGGTTCTTTAATAGGATCAAAAGTAGTGTTTTTCCCACTTGTTTGTTACTATTTTCTTCTTTCTTTCTTCCAGACCGCAAGGGTTGTAATTATTGGAATTGGGATTGTTTCAATTGGTCATCTTTAAAGCTCTTCATTTTCCTTTTCTTTTTTTTACCTTATTTTCGTCCCTTGTACGAAACATGTTAGAGAAGAAGAATAATTAGAGGAGTAGAAGAATAATCATGGGTTACGTTATCCTATGACCAAAATAACAATAATAGTTGTGTTAAAGAATTTCTCATTTGTCATTGGCCCATATTGAATGTTTTTATTGCTTTTCGGGCCCAATTTATCAACTATTATTCTTCGCCTTTGTTCCTCATATATTCTGCTGCGTTGCCCATTACTCTTGCTTCCATTAATATATATATATTAATTTTTAAAAATTTTAAATTTTTTGATATGTATATTTAAAATTTATATTTGTAAAATATAAAATTTAAATTTATATATAATTTTATAGTTTTTTCTATTAATTTATAGATTAATAAGTTATATTCTTAATTAAACATCAATCTAGTTTTATAATCGAAATAAGAATAAAAATCTTATAAGACAAATGATGAGTAAATGACTAGTTTATGTTAATTTGGTTCCAAATAGTGTATAGAGAAATAATTTAATGAGAGTGGAGAATAAGCACCGTAATAGATATAAAAATATCTAGATAAAAAATAGTTTTTAGTAGGTTTTTGTGAAATAATATTTAAGATATGAGATTGTATCTCATATTAAAATAAAATAAATAATTGAAATCGGCCAGATGAAGTATGAAAATATTAAATTAAAAAATTAGTAAATAGTTTCTAAAAATAATTTTAAATTTATCAAAAAGATAAAATAGTGATGTCCGTAAAAAATAAAATATATAATTTTGTAGATAATATTAATCTAAATCCTTACGGGAATAAATAAAATAAAAAATAAGTCTAACTCTACTTATATAAATATATTTATTTTAATTTATTGGAATCACATTTTAAAAATAAACAAAATTAAATTACAACATAGAATGATGAGCATATTTGCTTATAAGAGGGCCCATCAGGAGGCTGATTTTACTTGAAAAAGGTGTTAGTCAAAAAAGTTCAGCTAATTATAGATTAAAATTTAATCTTCAATTTCAATAAACACTGAATGGCTACAAAGCTTGTTAAGGTCAATAACCCTTTATGATGTTATTATAGTAAGGTTAAGAATGTGAATTGTCAAGAGAAATGGAACTTTTCTTTGTAATTTATGGACTTCAAATCTTGAAAATTGCATTAAAAAATCAAATAATTTCATGCTATTTCTTTTTGTTTTTATTGTTTAGTTTTTAAAACAGAAAATATTAATATTTTAGTAAAAATATAAATTTTTCACAACCTAAGAAATATAGATAAATATTTAGAATTTAATGGGAAAACTAAAAAATATAACAAATAAACCTAATATTTTGCATGGGTGGGGATAATGGAGAAAAAAATAGAAGAAAAGTTAATTATAATTATATTCAACTATTAAAATAGTGGAAAAGAGGAAAAGAAATGATTTTTCTCTTTTGTTTTATACATATAAAGATTAAAATTAATTACATTTTAATTTGGGAGTAAAAAGGTCTGTTTCCTTCGCTCCCATGCACAGTGTAAAGCCTGTTTGCAGAAATGATGGAGTTGGTGGGAATGGGATGGAAGTCCAAAAGTTAACTTAATTACTAATAATAGTCATTTTTCTATTTTTACACAAGCAGTGACTATTTTTATTAACTTGATGGGCAAAGCCAATGTGTGTGATCAAGCAAAGAAGAGCAAAAGAAAAAGTCCTAAAGGGGCAGAAGCAGAGAAAACAATGGCAGAGAGAATCAGATAAAATCAAGAAAAGAGGCATGACAAGACCCCTGAATGCCACTTGTACATAATGGCGAGCATACACCTGTCCCAAACTCAATAATGGAAAGCTCAATTTATATAGGGTGAGAGAGTGACACAGCTGTCTGCATCTTCTGCTGACAGACACCACCACCACCAGCAACAACTGCCACTTTTGCTTTTAGGAAAGAAGGACCACTGCCGCCATCAGTGCCAAGCTAAATGCCAACCATTCCTTACTCCTCAGTCCTTTCCCTTCTATGTCCTATTTCCTCAACTGCCCCTCTCATTTGGGTTACTGAATAGATTAGAAGCCTTCCCTTTCAAATTTTGCCCTTTCTCTTCTATCATTTAACGAGTTCTTGCATTGTTCACATGCTTAACATGTTTTTTTTTTTTTTTGTATGTTGTTCTAGCAACAGTTTGATGAATGGGTATTCTTCAATATATTGGTCATTATATGCTGAGAAATTAAATTGAGTCTCAATATCAGGCAAATTACTACATTCAAAGAGCCCACTTATTGTAAATAGACAAGTTTTGAGTCTGATATAGTTAACGTCAATATAATATCACAACAATTTACCTTTGGAAACAACCAATTTTAATTCTATATAGGGAAGGTAGAGTTTTTTTTTTTTTTTTTTTAAATTCATGGAGAAAGTAATTATCCTTTTACACTTTCGAGAGTATATATATTTATTTTTTAAAATTAGACTTTAAATATAAATTTAGAGTTTGTTTGTAATACTTTGAGAATTACTAATGAGAAAAATACAATTTTAAAAATACTTACTGGAGTTAATTAAAATTTATTTTTAAACAGAATCCTATATATAATATATACATTTAGATATAAAAAGCTCCAAAACAAAGTTTCAAAACTACGTTTTCTAACCACGTCTAAAGCAATTCCAAACAGAGATTTACTCTATGAGGGGAAAAAGAAAAAGGAGAAAATGAAAAAAGGAAGATGATAATGATGGGAAAGAGTGGAACGAGAAGGTAAACAAATGGCAAGCAAGCAAGAGATGGAGAGGATTGGTCCTGACAGAGTATCTCCCCATGCTCTTAATGTGTGCATGCACTGTTAAAATAAGGGCCAATTCCCTCCCCCACCAATAAGGTGCACTTGTCCCTATCACCATTCACTACTCACTACCATTTCTAGCAATCTATCAAATTGTGTTTTTGCTTTATGGAAAACGACCCACCCACCACCACCACCACCACCACCACCACTTCTTCTTCTTCTTCTTCTTCTTCTTCTTCAAATATCAACGCCAGCTGCCATTTACCCACCCACATTTGGGTTTGCTGGGGGCTAACTTTCTTTCTTTTTTTCTTTTTGGGTCTGTATTGGCCCAATTCAGTGATTGAGTAATGAGGAGTAATGACAAACAGCCATTCTGTTTAGAGGAGGTTACTATCAGACAATGTAGATAGTACAACATTAAGGGAAGTGATAATAAATTCCCAATCAAGTCACAGAATTTTATGGCTGCCATTACTTTTCCCTTAACATGCAACGGGCAGGCAGAACCCTATTGGGAGGCAACACTACGTGGCAATGAAAGTGGGTGTGAGGGGTAATTTGTACTTATTTATAATAAATATTTTTTGTTATCTTCTCATCTCCACAGCATGGAATATGAAGCCATAAATATATATGGTACCACAGTCAAATATAATAAAGAAAAGAAGATCTAAAATTTTCCCAATATATCCAAACATCTGTTTGAGGCGGCTGAAGTTATTTCTCTTTTTTTTTTTTTCTTAAGTTAAGAGAAATTAAAATAAAAATATTTAAATAAATTCATTCGAGAGAGTAGTTGAGTTTCTTTTTCTAATTTTTAATAATAATTATTATTATTACTAATTAGTTTATTACTGTATACATCAAAAAAATCCAAATCTTTTACCATGATTAAACTAGGAGCAACTCAGTGTCATAGTAGCAGTGACCCAATTCGAAAGCAATTAAAATATGAACAAATGAAATAGGATAAACCATAGCCATGATACACGAAATTGAACTGTAGAGAAAGTGAGACCACTCTATACTATTATGATATCTCTAGCTGCAATCGAAGACTTGAGGCTGCCTACCTAAGCAGTGACAGATCAGTTGATCATGACATTAAAATAAAAAATAAAAAAACATTTTATTATTGTATGATTATGGGTCAAAAAGTGACCCTTAAATCTTATGTTTTGCTGCTGTTACACAACATTATTGTTTTTCAGTCTATGGAAATGGGTCCTTACTGGGCATAATCAAAGCAGGCTTAGTATTTCCCTATTCAATACATTAATTTCTTCTTTTATAAAAAAAGTTATTCTCAATAAATTGATTAGACTGATGCCTTAAACAAATTTTATATTTCTGCATGTTTCTGAATTTGATTACGAGGATTTCATCTCATAATGGTCCAGTTGTAATAATTAAATGAAAAAATATATGCACCCATTAATAGCCAATATGTTATTATATAAATTTTATTTGATACCAATAAATAGTTTGACATAGAGATTAGAATCTTTATTTTCTTTCTGAAAATCAATATCATATCATATAAAAGTAGCTCCAAATATTTGATTAATTTTAATAAATATATATTAATTATAGATGTAATTAGAATTCTGCAAAAATTAACTAAAATGATCAAATCCTATTGGTAGGATTTAACCCAATAAAAGAAACGATTTTAACATTGTTTTAATAATTTTTCTAGTTTTTAAATCTAATTACATCAAACATTTTGGTTTAATTATGATTTAAACATACCAAATCAAATACTGCTTAAATGTAGTTTTTTTTACATGGTGGAGGAGATCATTATGCAAAATTACATTACCATTATGATATTTTAATTTAATTTTAAGTATAATTTTAATATTATTTTGTCCATTTATGACATTTTTCTTTTATAAAATAATTTAGTACAATGAAAATGTGACATGTAGATAGAGTGAATGCATTTTCTTTTATATTTTATTAAGTAGATAACTATAAATAACTTAACCTCTATGATACATAAGTTATGTACTTTATTCATAAGCTATGTATTTGCTTAATTATCGTCTTCACAATGAATATAAAAGAACATCTGTCCTTTTCTAGAAGTGTTTTTCTTTGCTAATATTTAAAGTTGTAAAATGAATACCAATTTGAGCCCAACATCTCTAGCTATCCAAAACAAGATACCCCTGGCCTGCTCCTCATGCGATTTGAGGACTGCTACTATGGGATGCCAAAAATTTGCAGCCCAATAAAGTAATATAAATATTGTATGCAGTTATGTCACAATTTTTTTATCGTCGCTAATGGGTATAATACCATTGAAACTGTAGCAGCAGAAGACAGCAAAAGAAGTGGCTTTTCTGAGGCAAGTAACTGTACTCTCAAGATGTTGAATGTTTAATGTGGTACTTGTTTAGGACAATACATACAAGTACTAATTCTAATTAACTTGCTCGTTAGACAATGTGCTCCAGTTACTAAGTGCCTTGTGATAGTCCCCTTCGTCACGGTTAGGAGGAGTTATATTTACAGAAATTTTCTCTAATTTATGTCGTTTAATTGCACTAATAATAGATCATGGATGGTTCAGAAGATATGATAGGAGTGTCTACAGGGAAAGGAATTACTTAACTGATGGACTGGCTGAGAATCTGTAAATTTTCAATACTGGGATGTTTTGCCTTATAGCAATATGTCTTCTAATGCAATACTGGCCAATGTTTCTACGCGTACCTGCTTTTGCTCGTCATGCACATAAAGCTAAGGAATGATCATGCAAGGCCATTTCCGACAACATTTGAAATGTTATGATGCAAACTCTGTTTTTTTTTTTTTTTTTTTTGACATTCTGTTTGAAATTTTTGCAGTTGGAATTTTCTTTGCAGGAACTGTACATATAATGCTGCAAGGTGATTTCCAGCCTCCTTAATATATATAGCGTGCAGGACTGGTCCCCAAGCTTTTGCCATATATCAACGTATGGGTATGAATGCTTGACTATGACCTAAACTTCTGTGTTGCACGATGAATATTTAATGTTAGTTTATGTTTTAACTATACGCTAATTTGATTATAATAATGAATATGGTCTATTATCCTTCTAGACACTGCAAAATACATTTTTACTGAAATCTGTATTGCAGAACCTGGTTACAAAGTTATGAGTACTGGCTGTTATAAATTATTTCTTCACAAAATCCGTTCTCTCTCCATGGCATAGTCATCTTTAATTATGCTAGATTTTGTCCTTTACCCAGCTAACAAACATTTGATCATTTTTTTTGTGTAATGAAATTGAAACCCATTGGTATACGTGTCTTATAGTCCCACTGCACCATATCATCTTGGACAAAAAGGTTTCCGCTCGTATTGATCTTGTTTGACACACATGCCAAGACTTAGGGCCATATATATTCATTTATAATCTTTAATGAAGCAATGGGATTTTTATTTTCCAGCTTTTGAAAAGGATGACAGATTTGATTGTCCACAAGAAAAAGCTTTTCACGTGTCTATGTGTATGTATGTATGTATGTGTGTTTATCAAATTTGTAATGACATCTCCTTTAGAAAGAAGAGCATGTTTGGGCCCTCCACCCACTTGTTACATGACCCCTTTTATGGCCTATGCATCATTTACTTGTGTCATGCCTTCTTATGAGCCTTTTTGGTGCTTCGTGCATCATTCGTTCTAAAGCCTAGTCTCACTGTTCATCATCACTCCATTGCTCCAAACTTTAAGCTTTTATACATAACATATTCAGGTTTGTGCTCACGTGCGCACTGAGTCCCAGTCTCTATATTTGGCAGTTTATATTACATGCGGTTTAGTTTTAATCTGGTAGGCAATCCATCACTCCGTGTGTTGTTACTGTTGTAGGGCGTAGATAGAGACCTTTCCTTTTCCAAGGCCTTGGGTCTTTTGTCCCAAAAATTTCGCAAATGGGTAATTATTATAGTTACTCTTGAAACATAACTAAGTAAATTAGGGCTCAGAATTAGTTGGGGAACAGACTCATTATACGCAGAAATACTGGACATAGCAGATGGTGGCTTTCTGCAAGCTCAAACTACATTTTATTTATTTATGTTTTTCTCTTTTTATAAGGGTATTATGGGAAATGTTCAGGCCATGCATGCCATTTGTTTAAGAAATGTTCAGGTGTACATGATTCTATCAGCACATAGCATTTGCTTTCCCTTTTGCACTATAATCAATGTATTGCTTCAAAAGGTGGGATTAATTTAAACAAAAATTAGTGTTGTAATCTTGAATGGGCCTAACAATGTTTTATGTCTTGATTCTGTCACTAATGCTGCATAAAATGGAATTGCATCTCCATGACTTTCTAAGTTGATCATGTGATTAGACAGAAATTAATACATTACCTTATTATATCATTAGTTGGGTTTTGCTAATAAAAAGTGCAATATTGGTAGATATTGTTTCCATGCAGCACTACTTTTGATACTTCTGTATCTCCAAAATCAACTATCATTTTGTTCCTATCTCCTTCCTGTTTAAATCCTTAAGTTTCACAAAACTCGTCATCCCATTTTCAATCTTCCACTAGGAAATTGTAGACTGTAGAACTCTTTAATTTAATGACATTTGTTAAGCTTTATGCAAGTTGTGGGAAATGAAAAACTCTTTTTAAGGTTTTGTGCAAATACTGTTACGCTCATATTATACATGCAAGGTATGACTTCCATGAATGTCTAGTTTCCTAGTACTTCTTTATTCTTCTGTTTTTCTTTGTTCTTTCCTTTTTTTCTTAAAATGCATCTGTGTTTTTCCAAAGGGTATAGGAAAAGGAGAGGGGTTAACAAGGATTTGCTCTGCCCTTGCACAAATCACAGAGACAGGAGATTACTGTAGAATCTATTATTGCTCTCCTTGTCCAAAGTCAAAAGATTAAAAGTTATAGTCCACATGGGTTGATAATGCTTTGGTTTTTCTTTTCTTTTATCAATTTAGTGGAAAATCACTAATCATGCCACAATCTAAGCAAGACAATATATCCAATTGTAAACTTCTAATGTTTTTGCAATCCAGCCTCATGAGGAATAAAAAGAAGAGAAAAAAGTAAATAAAGAAAGAAAGAAAAGAAAGACAAAGAAACATTACACACTGTACATACAGAGAAACAGAATGGAATGCAGATAGCCATAGGGAAAAACAAATTGCAAAATCTAGGACATCAATATTCTTCTCCACATCTTCTAATGGTAATAACAAAACAACAAAGAACCCATCGACAAAGGGGAAAAAATGTACATTCTTTCAGAGAGTGCCATTGGAAATTGGTGCTCCCTTTTTGATGCTATCCATATTTGTTGTCTCATACACAGGCAGACCACTTGAATAGATGCCTAAGTCATAGTTTTGCAACTCAAATAAATCAGAACTTGAATCACTGTCAGCTCCATCATCTACCTCATTGAACTTTCTAAATCCTTTCTCTTCCGATGGATACTGATCAACCCAAATCCTGTCTTTCTTTAAATATCGATGATTGCCAAGGTTCTTGGTTTTCTCAGATAATGCGTCACTGATTTTAAATTTCTCATCCAACCAAGATAAGTCTGTCTTCTTTTTCTCGTCCAATACCTCATTCTGTAAGCCTGTGGACTTCACATTCCCATTTTGCATCGACAATGAAATTACTTGTTTGTGATCCGAGTAGCTTCTGAGGTCCTTGTAGCTCTTTGTAGGAGTGTTTGCATATGGAGGGGGTGTTCTAAAACCAGAACTTGAAGAAGAATATAAAGATTTGGTATCAGCAGTACTTGTGCTTCTGAAATGACTGATACTGCTCCTCCTTTTCCTTCTTCCACCAGGACTTTCATCATCATCTTTCGTTGACTGTGTAGCGGATTTTGATTTCTTCTTTTTGGAGCTTGTTTGATTGAAAAGAGAATTCAAAAAACTAGCTAGTCTACCTCCTGGTGAGCTTGGTTGCTTGTATTTCTTTTCTTTCAATATTTGCTTTTCTACTGTATGATGATGACTATGAGTCTGCTGGGGCAGTGGATTTCTCATTGGGACGTCTAAGCTCATTCTTCCTCCTCTCCAAGGATGTCTATAATCATCTCTCAGGATTTTCTGTGTATATGTTCCACCATTATATCCTGCTGCTTCATTATATCCTGAGAAATACCTTGCTGCCTCAAACACATCAAGCTCATCAGAATCATTTCTGCGATGTAACGATTTCTTGTAAAGTTTCGATGTATCTGGGAGTCCTGTAATGGACATGTTTGAAACTTACAAGTTTCTGTTTCTGAGGTGTGGAAGTTATGGCACAAGTGTGAAAGGTAATTAAGGGCGATATTGTTGTAGTTGTGAGATTGTAGAGAGAATGGTTTTTGAAATGATTGAGAGTGGTGGGAAGGTTGGCTTTTATAAAAATAATCAATTGTTATTGCACTGTCTATGATATTATATGATGAAGAGTGTTTCTTTATTTATTTATTTGGATAGACCCACAAATTGATGTGAATTTTGTGCTTTATGGTTAATAGAAGAGAAGTGGGGTACAAGGAAAACATGCTTTTATCCTTCTCATACTGTGAAAACCAGAAGTTTTTGTTGGGGATGGTGGGGGGCAATAGGTGCTGTGTTTCCTTGGATTCTTAGTGCTGTAGTCTGTATTAGTGGGATTGGCTTTTGAGTATGGTTGTTGGTTATGACTTATGAGTCCATGGACATGTTCTACAAGTTTAGTGTCTGCTTAAATATGAATTTTATTATTATTGGAGCTGAAGAATTTGGTGGATTAGATCCTACCCTTCTTTTGAGAGCTTGGAAGTCACTCTTTAATTATTTGCAATTTAAATATAATTACTACTTATGTGCTGTAAGATCGTTTCTCCTTCTTAATCTGTAACATGTCTTGACAAGCATAAATCAGCTTCATGGCCCCCAGCAGCAACATCTACTTGCCTCCTTTTCTTTTTTAAGGTGCTTTGCGTTCGAGTCTTTTGATAGCACAAACAAGTTATAAGGGTTTACAGGTCGAACGGATGCTAACCCATTGGCTCTTAGAGTTTTTTTGGATATTAGTGCTTGGCCTATATGTGGGGAAAAACATTATTTCTCTTTCATTATTTTCTTCCTTTGTTTTAGGTGTTGCAAATTCGAGTGCCATTTCTTTCTTTTCTTTTTAATAGGTTTTTCTAACAATGTCCTTGTCAGTAGACCTCAGTGCTTGTTTTAAAAGGTTAAATGAATAAGAAAGAAAAGAAAAGAAAGAAGCATTGTGAAAACTGAAGTTGGAAGTAATCTCAGAATCACATTACTTCTGTAGCTTGTAGGAATCGAGTGAATCTGAACACAGAGTTAAATAATCATTGATATAATTACCCTCCAGCCGAATTGAGTGAATCCACAACTTTAATATTCAGAACCAAGCTTAACACTCAACTTAATTTTAGAATCACATCCTTAGCAAGATTTAGAGCAGCAAAGTACATATATTTTCACTGTTGCTTTTCATTTTAACTCACTCAGTAGTTTTCTCTGTTTGCCAGCTCCAATATGCTTAACCTCAGTCTCCAAGGGGACACCCTAATGGTAAAAAAGCTTGGAATTTCTTAAGATCTCACTTCCTTTTTTTTTGTTTTTGGCCACAACTAATTAAGATCTCACTTTGAAATCCTGCTGGACAGGGTGAGAGGATTTATGAAAGGAAAAGGGTGGGTACGTATAGCTGTGTATCCAAAGAAATACAGACACGTATGCTCAACCTGTTATTATTTTCAATAGAAAATACATATACTCGACCTTCTATTATTTGGTGGTAAACTGTATTTAAGAACAAAAATACTGATTTAATTGGAAACCCATTTAATTATTGGAAAGACATTAATAATTGGTTTGCTTCATGCTGGGCTAACATATAGTAAAGATGCAACGAACCAAATATTTCTGTCATACCACATGTATATTTGACATATATATATATATATATATATATATTTATCTGTGATTCCTCCATGCTCAATCTCTGTCATGGGTACTTCTAGATATACCTGAACATTTTTATAGAATAGGGAAACAAGAAATAAAATAAAATAATCTTACTATTAAGTCCCACCACCAATAAATAGAAAAAGAAAGATTGTTGCTGAACCAACTTTTTAGTGCAAGGAGGTTACACATACATGTACATTACTTGTAAACAGCCTTTCCTTTTAGTATTATTATTATTATTATTATTTTTTTTTTTTGTGATGCAGGCTAAACTTGAACTACATTTGATCTGTTATTGCATGTGTGGTTGTTAACACACGTGTGCGCCGACGGCGAACCCGGAGTGCACACGCGACGGGTATAGATGTCATAAATTCTGATCACTGAGATGTATCATCCTATAAGGACTGCTAGGGCAAACTTGAGTTAAATGATGATGACAGTTCTATTATGATCATAAGGTCTGGTCAATTTCAGGAATCTTAACTTATTAGGGGGGGGGGGGGGGAAATAGTATGGTCCCTTCTTAATCTTTGTAATCAACATTCAGCCATAAACCACCACCGCCACCGCCACGATTGGTATCAATAAAGTCTATCCTCGTGATAGTGTCTCTTTACTGTCTTCTTCCCGTAACATAATCTGTAGCAACTCTATATTTTCAAAGTCCTGGTGATACTGATAGCAAAGGCTTTCAAAAGTCACACATACCCTTCTGAAATTTGAGGTTGACATATTGTTTTACTCTTAGCCTAAATAGCTTGGGGGTACTCCTACTACTCCCTGCTCGCCCCTACCTACTTAGGGTTTTCTAATTTTTCTTACTGTTCACATGGGCCATTGGCCTTATTAGGCCCTCTGGACCAAAACCCTAAACTACAAGAACTTTTAATTTTCATGCTTTCGTCTTGCACCCGAACTCTTGTTGATGTATACGTTAGTGTAGTACGAAATGAAAAGGAAAACCTTGCAATTCTTTTCATTCATATAGTAGATGGTTGTATACTTTGGATCGATAGTGACTAACAGGGAGAATATTTTCTCCAATTATATATAAACATGAAAAAAATATTATTGTTTTAAAGAAATGGAGAACAGAATACATATAACAGAGCAAACATTAATGGGTATTTATACTTTTCCTTTATGCAGTACCAGCGTAGAAAGAGAAGAGTGAAGATTATTATTAAATTAGTTGTTAGAAGCTAATATTAATTACGAACCACAACAAATCATAAGAAAAAAGGAGCAAAACCCATTTTAACAAGGATGTGCAACGTGCCTGAAATCTGAGGTCCATGAAGGACCTACCCCAGAGAAAGGAAGATAAGCCAGATTGGAGTGTGTCCACATGCATTAGGCCACTTGTTAGTATCAGTATATGAATGGCAACGACAAATAAAAAGTTGTCGCTACTCCCACCCCTTCTCCATATCCCTTGTATCCGATTTTTGTGTATTATAATAATCTTAGATTGATACATGTTTGATGTTTAGTTGCTTTCTTTTGTTATCCACCATGCGTTCTAAAAGTTACCTTCCATGGCCATCCTTCTTTCAGCAGTCCTATCTCTTCCTCTCCCTATTATGTTAAAAGGCCTTTGCTTATTGCCCTGCCCTCTTCTCTTTCTCTCTTGAAACCTATGAATAGGTAATGAAACAAAACTTGGCCTGTTTGTGGACTTCTCACAGAGATAAGAAAAACTATAACATCCTGAGTGAATCTCAGCAGATGTCTTTGCTTAAATAATGCTGCTCCTGATACACACTGTACCTGATAATATAAGCTAGTTTTAGTCCATCAGAAAGGTCTTTCATTAGGGTACAGAGGCCCAATTTCTGGACCTACAAGACCCACTCTTGTTCCTTTAATTTTAGACAAATAAGGGACATGGATCCTAAACTGTCTCCCAGGCTTACCCAAAGATAGTGAGTGGCCTTGATTCTGATTGCTGGGGCTTGCTATTTCTCCAATAGGTTGCTAGGCAGTTGGCAAGCTTTCTTAATGGAGATAAAAGATAGGATAAGAAGATGACTTGGCTATATTGGACTGTGTTGGAATAAAGCTTGAATAATGTTAAGACAGAAAATAGATATATTTTTTAGAAATAATAATAGATGACTGCAAAATTGTTTAGCAGAAATTAATCATTATGCAACCATTTAATGATTTTGACACTTTGATTTACATAAAGCTACCTATCCCAAAAATTTTGGGCCACCCTCATGATCTTAGTTTGTCCAAACTAGAATGCAAATGGTATGCCTTATAAGTCTATTATAATTCAAGTGATGTTCCCATATACATTTACATATATATATATATATATATATATATATATATATATATATATATATATATATATATATATATATATATATATATATATAGCTTTGTTTTTAAAAAAATTAAAATAGTTCCAACCTTCAAGTTTGGCAAAAGAAAGAAAAAACACATGCTGGAATTTAAAGCATTTTGGTTTTGCATGTTCCTTCTTTTTCTTTTATCATCCAAAAAGCATAACACAATTCATTTGCTTCCCCAAAAGCATATCACTTGTGTTGTGCCTATAGCTTTATATAAGGGAAATTTTATATAGGTGTGAGGTGTTGGTGGGTAGGGTATTCTTTTGTACTCAATATTATGTAATTTACTGATTATATAAGTTATGTTTGTTAAATAATATTGGATACATGATATGAGTTTAGATTATTAATTCCTACATTGGATATACAAAAATGGAAAAAGAATTTACTAAGGAGCTTTTGTATATTGTTCTATTAAAATTGATCAATTTTGTTATTTACTAATATCAATTTTAAATTGTTTATAACTTATTATGATTAAGTACTTTTTAGATAAAATACTTGCTCCATTAAAATATTAATAAATCAGCTATTTTAAAAAGAAAATAAACCATCTGAAGACATTATAAAATAAATATACAAATGTTGTTTTCTAAGAGAACTTATTTTGCACTTAGAAGCTTGATTACAAATCATTCTCAGATATCCTGGAATGAATAAGAAAGTATATCTTCAGATATCCATTTGGATACAGCTAATAAAGACATTGTTGTACCTAAGCAGAATATCTTCAATTGGAAATACCTGAATGAAATTAGGTGAAGGTTGGAAATCTAAGTAACATGAACAAATTCTGTTTGTTGTCTGTAAATGGTCATTTTATTGGACATTCACTTCCTCCAAACTGAAATGAGGCACTATACTATTATCATACAAAATGCTTCTTAACAATGAAGTTGTCATATGCATATGATGGTACATGCAAAAATCAATGGAACTGAGGGCCTGATTGATCAAGGGCTTACAAAAAATATAGAATAAAGAAATTAGTATTAAATTTGAACTTTTGCAATTGGATCCATAATGTTCAATAGTGTAATGTTTCCAAAATGGAAGTCATGATTAAATGGATAGAGTTAAAGTGGGTATTTCTCATCCACAAACTCATTATACCCATCATTCCCTCTTTGACTGTCCTTTGTGCTTTGAAATTGTACCTCATTAACAATGCAATTACTAAACAAATTTGGACCTTGCAGAATTCAATTTTTTCTTTTTCTCCAAAAAATTAAAAGAAAAAGACAATAAGTATCATTTCTTGTTGGCAAAATTTGCCTTTAGATATGTGGTTGCTCTATGCTCATTATACATGAGGAAAAAACTAATAATTCATCTTTTGGCTCATATACATAATCAAACTTAATACTAATTACTACTTATTTTGGATTTAGTTAGCTTTAATCATTCACTAAAATAATTCTTATATATGTATATAATATGGGAAATTAATATATTCTTTTAAAGCTATGGTATGCAAAGGTTTTTCTGTATGTCCATGCTAATATGTAAAAAATTGGTTAAAAGTTTTGCAATTCTCTAAATCTGTAATAAGGCATTGCCCAATTAGAATGGGTGGAACCTATTCAATTTTTACAGTAGGGATAGATGCTTATTCATGCACTATCTTATGGAAAAGAAAAACCCGTTTGTCCATTCTATTTTGATTCTTAAATTTGCTTCATATTTATGCAATGAGTTGAGCATAAATCTATGGATATTATTTAAGATAGTAATATTTATCTTTTGGCCATGAAAGATGTTTAGAAAGATAACCAACCGTCTTTTATAATTTATTACTTATAGGATCCAAATATAAGAATAAATTAAAGGATAAATAATAAAAATATCCATATTTTTTTTATTTTTTATCAAAAATACAATGTAATTTTTTTCTCCATTTTTACTGTATGAAAATATTAAAAATATGATTTTTTAATTTTTCTTTTTAAAAATACGGTATTAATTGTTTTTTTAATTTTTTTTTATAAAACAACTAAAAGAAAATCAAAAGATAATCGATAACACAGCATATTTAAATAAGTAAAAATAATATTTTTTTTTAAATAATTTAAACAGTTAAAATGATATTTTTTATTGATTTTAAAATGTTTGTAAAAAGTTTCCTAAATTAAAGAAGAAAAAAAAGGTCCTAAGTCTAGGAGCCCATTTGAGCCAATCCAAAAATTATGTAAAAACGGACAGTGAATTTATCATTCAGCCCAAAACCAAGAATCCCCCGAATTCTTCTTGGATGAAAAAAGTAGGTCCAAATTATCTGAACAGAGCCCAATGAAGAGGCTCAAATGGTTAATGAGCAACTCATTAATTAACTCCCAATCATCAAATCAGTAATCACCTTCAGACTTTCTGATGAATGGAGAAGCTCAGTTTCACTTTCCTTTTCTCTTTTCTTTTTCCCTGAAAAGAAAAAGAAAACATTAGCGTACACATTGTGTGGAAGAGAAGGGTAGGCTTTAGGGGATAGCCATTCATTTATGTAACCACCTAGTCACATCCCAACTTTCTGTGGATGGGATTGGGATGAGATTGAGATAGCATAATATAAAATAAATGAACACCTTCACTCCCTTCTGGAATAATATCCATCCCATCTTTTTACTGCCCTTATCACCAAATTTATCCGACATGACTACATATGACTATGTCCTATCTATTTGCTTCTTAGTCGATTGGAGAAGAAACTTTCTCTTTTCTTTGTGCACAAAGCCAACAATCTCGTTTGGAGATTTAGAAGATCAGCTGTCCTAAAATTCCTGAAGTTAAGGAATTCTTCCAACTCTATAAACACATAATCAAAAGATGCATCGTATGATTAGTTTTAACTTTTAATATATTTTTTAATAGTAATAATACTTTTATTAATATAAAACTAGGAAAATTTTACTATCTTAAGCCAATAGGCTTTCCAAATACAAATCTAGATGAAGTTCCTATCTCTTAATTACAAGTGAAAAAATTCAAAATACCTTAATATTACGTACAAAAAGGTTTTTATCTCATTTTGATATATAATTCAATTCATTTATGCACATTCATCCTTTAAAATTCTGTTGTTCTAAAAGTATTCATAACCTACTCTTTGTTCATACATCATCTCCGTACATTTTGATCTTACTTCAACATTCACTTTTCATTGTTATTAGACCATTTCTTTGGGCCAAGCTATCAAATGTTGTATAATAATCTAAACTTTTTTTTTCCTTTTTCCAATTGATGTGCGATATTATAATCACTTTTTCTAAAACTTGCAATGTTTTTATCGAAATTGAATAATGCAAAAATCGCACTCCAAATCTATAGTTTGCTAGGGCCCAATAATAATTGAACTTAATGCGTTGAAATTTATAAAAAAAAAATAATAATTTGAGAAAAAGATATGTGTGAGAAAGTAAAATGCAACTAATAAAGTTAAAAAGAATATTTTTGATATTATGAAATATATCAATTTACTAATATAAAATTTATTTTAAATTCTACCTATTTTGTTAGAATTCAATTTAACTATTAGCAATTACACATAAATTCAATTATATAGAATTATGAATTAATTTTTATTTCATTTAATTTAAAGTAAATAATTTTTTTTTTCCTACCAATATCACTCCTCTTTAAACTCGTGACATTTGCTCAAAAGCAACTATTAAATATAACAGGTCAAAGTGAACTAGTCTAATAAATCTCAGTCTCAATCATTAACACAAGATGATTAATCCAAATGCCAATGGATTAATAGTTGGTCTTTAAGCTATGTAATTTTTTATTTTTTATTTTCTTTTTCTCTTTGTTCTTGTCGATGTAGGATTTCACATTTTGAAAATATATGAATGTAAGTATATGCATAAAGAAAAAGATTAAAAAAAAAAGAAATTATCAAAGTAAACATTTGATTAATCAGAAAACGACACGTAAGGGAACTAAAATTGAGTGATTTGTGACTGTTGATGGCGACCGCAGGATTTCTCTGTCACGTTATTCTCATTTCAACAAAGCAGTAGAAATAATCCAAATACAAACTTTATTTTATAAATTTTGTTTAAATAGATATGAGGTTTTTAGTGCATTAAGACATAATGAGGTTATAAAGTATTTTTAAAACTTTTTAAAATAATTATTAAAAATTTATAATAATTCTTAAAACTGATGATGAAAATCATAAACGCTGAGAAAAATTAAAAGAAAATTAGAGAATTAAAAAAGAAGAAGTGACGTACTAAACTACACGTACTAACAAAGGACTGACAGCAATTTAGATTGTTCCATAATAAACAAGTCAAAACACACAAGTTTTATACAAACGTTTGGTCATAATCCTCAATCCAGCCGTTGGGAAATTATTTATTGCATTAATCATAAATGCTTTATTTTTTATTTTTCATCTTTTTTGTTTTTCTTCTTCTTCTTCTTCTTCAAAGGCTTTATTTTAAGAGTCTTTCAATTAGAAAAATGAGTTTAGTATGTTCACTTTTAAATCTTTTTTCACTGCCTCCGATCAAGTCATTGGTCTAAACTGGGGGCTCCTGAAAATACAATTTTATTTTATAAATTTATTAAGCTTAATCTAAATTCAAGTATAATGTATTATGTGATGGTGTTTTATCTTAAAAGAAATAAGGTTTTCTCCATTCTTTTTAGAATTTGGCAAAGAAAGTGATTATAATTTAATTAATTCTAATCATTAAAAAACTTAAAAATAAAAATCGATTTAAGTAATTAAAAGAAAAGAAAGATTAGCTAACTACTGAATAACCAAAAATATAATATATATATATATATATATATATATATATATATATATATATATATATTTTTTATTCATATGAGGGGCTAAGGAACTGCAAACTATACAATACGGGGTAATCGATCTCTTACATTGGACATAAAAGCGAAAATTCATTTAGTGCAGAAAATGGTATTTAAACGTTTTTACATTCACATTTCATCACATTACAAAATTCAGTACAAATAATATATTCTTATAACAAAATTCAAGAGAATAAAGTTTGTAGCTTTAAATAAAAATATGACAGCAAGATTCTTCTTCAATTTCATCTTGCGGCATAAGCACATGCTGGTAAAGAAGAGAAGAAAAAGAAACTAATACAAATTTATAAAACTCAGAGAAGTTAATTGTAGCATAATTTAGACAGAGCAGGTCATGTTGGCTGTTGCCATGGGGGATGGAGTGGAAGAAATATGTGGCTACTGTATGATGAATGCCTTAGCCAGCCAACGAGGGATCCTCAGATAAAACAAAAGGAGGGACTGATTCAAGGGGGTCGCTGATATTATTTAGGATCCTAATTGGTACAGTTTTTTCACAGAAGAAGCAACACTACAAACTGTACTACGCATCTCTTTCTCTATATAACAAAACATTTACTCTACTGTCACCGTCCGACCATTGCAGCCACTTATATTTTCATCAATGATATTGTGATTGCTTCTTATTCTAATTTGGAGTTGGCCCATTTTTTGTGAATTCATGTTCAGGTTTTAGCTATTTCAGTAATTCATCCTTTCAATGCCTCGTTCATTTTCTTTTTTGTCCTTTTCACTTCAAAATTTTATATCACGTTATCTTTAATTCTTTTACTATATCTCCAGAGATGATTCTGTTTTCTTTTTTCTTTTTTTCTCTTTCTGCCATACAGAGTTTTCGAGATCTGAGTACTGTACCAATTGATTTAAGTAATTTCCTAATTAAATAATAAAGCTTACATAATCTTTTTTTAATATAAATTACTAAAATATTCCATTCTTACAGAAAAGAATAATATTCTTGAGTTTCTATATACAAAAGGTTAAGGGTGTTCATTCGATATTTAAAGATGCTATTTATCCAACAAAAAGAAAAAAAGAATTAATAATAAAAAGTAAATAAAAGAAAAGATGAATGTAGAAAATTTGAGAAAAACAAATTATAGAGAAAATATCATAGGTGAGATACTTTGATGGCAAAACTAAGGTGATGCTTATTCTGGCCAAGAAAGTCTAGCCACTAAATCCAAAATTAAGACAAGCCACATTATTATCCCATCGAACAAGAACAAAACAAAACACAGAAAGGAGTTGTATAAAGAAAAAGAAAAAAAAAAGAAAAGAAAAACAAGAGTGACCCACCATGTTTAATCCTTTCTATCTATTCATACATAAAGAAAGGTACCCGTTGGCCAATGCCTTACCTCACTGCAGTAAACCTAATTAACCTAGTATCCATACCTAGTTCAGCTGTGAGGCACCTATTCAAAGAAAAAGAAAAGAAAAAGAAAAGCAGAACCGGTTCTTGCCCTAAAGAAGGAGAAGAAGCATAACAGACAAAATCTATATTCAGTTTTGATAACAATTTTATCAGACATAACTATATAGAAAAAAGAAAAAGAAAAATATGGGAAGAGGAAGGGTAGAACTGAAGAGAATAGAGAACAAAATAAATCGACAAGTGACATTTGCTAAGAGAAGAAATGGGTTGCTCAAGAAAGCTTATGAGTTATCAGTTCTTTGTGATGCCGAAGTTGCTCTTATCATTTTCTCTAACCGTGGCAAGCTTTATGAATTCTGCAGCAGCCCTAGGTAAGTTATTATATTCTTCTCTCTCTCTATATATATATATATATACGTATTTCTTATGGCTGTTTCTCCTTTCTTCTTATTTTTCTTCTTCTGTTGTTTAATGCTCTTTTATTTAGAGTATTTTTATTTCCTTTTGATGTCTGTCGATGTTGTTATTGCTGTTTTTCTTTTACACTTATACTACTTTTTTTTTACTCTTTACATATTTTTTTATTGCTTTCCTATTTTAAGTTTTTCTTTAACTTTTTTTTTTTACTCTATTGGAATCTATTTCCTGGAGATCTGAATTCTAATAAGAAAAATTTGACTTATATATGCGATTTTCTGGGAAAAAAAGAAAGAACTAATTTATATTTGTAGGTGCAATTACTTGGCTAACTGAATTAACAGATACATGGCCTTTTGCTGTGTTAATTTAGATCAGTTTCTTTCCTTAGGTTTATTGATCTTTCACAATTATGTTAAGAACAAGCTGCTTGATTTTTCTCATGAATAAAATTTCTACAAATTGTAATCTATTTTCTTTTTTTCTTTCTTATCAACAATGTTAGCTTAGTTTGTTAACATGGGAAGAAAAAAGAAAGAAAAGCTATTCCTTCTCTAAAGCTGCAAACTTTTTATGAATTGACAATATATGAAATGTAGTCATATTTACTTTGATTCCTTATCAGTGCAATTTCTTTTATCAACCCAAATTGAAGTAAGGATTTCGATCTTATAAACTGATTTGAATTATCAATACAGAAACACCATTTTCGGTCTATGTTTGTAAAGCAATATTTAAGTGAAGTGTTTCAAGCTACTCTTCTTTTTCTTCATCATCTTTATCCTCCTTTCTTCTGTTAATTAACATGTGGCCTCCTCCTCTAAAGAATGCTTTGGGAGCTCGACTTATTTGATTCAATTGGTAGCTCTACTTGTTTGATTCAATGTAAGTGATACATTGCTAAATTGTTGCTGAAGAGTGAAGACAGTAGTTCAATGATTAGTAATTGATAGATGATTTTTAAGTCATTTTTCAGTAGCTAACTTTTGATATGTTAAATGACTATTGAAGTACATTCTTCAGTTTTTTTTTTCTTTTAATATCATTACAGATAAGTTAGATTATTTGAAAAATATTTACCTCTATCAGCTAATTTGAAAAATATTTACTTCTATCAGCTAATAGCAAAACCCAAAAAGAAAAAAGAAAAAAGGAAAATCAGCAACGAAAATTTCAGAATGATCAACAGCTATATAGGAGTCTTGAAGTGCTATTAGCTGCTAAATCCTAAATATTCTTGTAGAGCATGTTTTGATCCGAATTTGTTGGTTGCAAACTGCTCTCGATAGTTGAACCTGAACCACAATACTTATTTGTTCTATTTGTTTATTGTGTTAGGATATCAAATGCATTTTGATATAAACTAAAAAATCTTTTTCAGTAATTTTGTATGTAACCAAAGTCTTGTATTCATAATAAACCAAAGTACACTGATATACTAATTTGTAAGGAAAAATGTGCTAGCTCACTGAAATGTAAGCAGTTAAGCATGGTGAGTAGAGTATATATAGAAGGAATGAGCTCCATAGGAACAATCTTATCAATGAGGAACTACACATACTATGACAGTCTTATTTTATGGTCTTCAACATGAACTCGCAGCTTTGAGATTTGCAAGGCCAATGTTGATGTGAGAGGCTACATCTATGCACAGTAGTACTGAACAAAGTAGTATAAGTTAAAATAAAAAGAAAAAGATTATTAGTTATCCCATTATATGTTTGATGCATTTTAAAATTAGCCCAATCATTTAACAATCTAAGATAAACAAGAAGGCACTAATTTCATTAGATTAAAGTACAAGAAAAGAAAAAGTAATCTCGAGTCTCTAATCCAATGGGACACACACCCGTAGTAAATAGGTTTAAAATTTTTCTTCAAGAACTGGTTCATGCAGGAAGAAAGTTACTTATACACTGGAAAAACTCATCAATCGATAATAAGTTTTGACTTAATGGTACTGTATGAGAAAGCTTTTCTAGAATGGTGAGACGGCAAGTCGAAATCGATTAAACCGGGTAATATTGAAGTACGTTGTCTCCAAACCTCCAGACCGTGAGGCTTGGAATCTCAAACCTAATGAAGCCCAATTTACAACACATGAAAAATCAATTGAAACTCAATTAGTACAAACAAATTTCACAAAATCAAGATTGTTTCGCTCTTGATCTTCTCCTTTTTAGAAAAATATAAAAAACTCACTCCTGAGGTAAGGGATGCTGAGGAAATTAATAAGCAACCTATAGAATTTGTAAGGTCAGTTTTAACAAGTTTCCAATGATTTGAAAATGCAATAATTTGTAACTTCTTGGAATGCTCTTTAATCATGTTTATAAATCTTTCCCCTCCCTATTATGTATATGCTTTAATGCTTCGCTCTTTTGATTTTAACTAGAAGATTGAAGAACAACTTGGAAGACAACCTTTTAATTAAAATTGCATGCTTCGGTTGTTTTTTAGTCATGACATTTTATTTCTTTGATTTGTTTTGTTTACGAGACTTAATGAGATGTGGGTTACATAACAGGTAGCTATACCTTTATACTTCTTATAAAGATAAAACTCACCTAGTATAGAGATGAAAACTTGAACTCCGAATCTCCATGTTCCAAAATAAGTAGTCTTTTCGAGTATTTCTTTGAAATCTTTTAAAAACTTATAAGTTGTGAGTAATCTGCAGCTGTATTACGAGTAAATATATTAAGTGATGTTAAAGCTTAATGTAGAACATATTCAAACAGGTATGCCAAAAAGTTTGCTCTAACTCAAAAGCAATTAAAAAAGTTCGAAATATATGAGTTTATTGCTAAAATTTTTCATGCTTAAACATGGAGAGGTTTGTCTGAAAGACCTATAAGGATATCAAAATTCATAGGATATACATACAAAAACTAGTAAGACTGGCTTTAAAAACGAGGTAGTTTTTGTTTTCTTAGAGGAAAAAGAAGAAGAAGACGAAAAAAACAGGTTATTCAAATTCACAGTCTTTGTTCGAAGAAGAATTTCAGCTAGCCTGCAATGTAAGAAGCAGATGTGATGGGTTTATCCTCGAGGATTTACAGTTTTGGTGTCTATTCTATGGCTGGTTTCTGACATTGAGGTAGTTGTTCTCATTGCTTGGGACTGGGAGACGGTACATACATATTACAAGCTTTTCGTCAAAGGAAAGCATGCGTGATTGCTTTTATTTCTTCTTTTTTTTTTTTTGTAAGAAAAAAGTTTGTTATAGATTAGCATCCTCAATAAGTTGTAGTAGTGGCCGTTGCATTTTGACATTTCGTTTCGGATGCAAGACAATTCAGTATTGTCCTTTTTAACATTACTGCCGAAATGATTATTCGGCCATTTCAGAGCCAAGAAGTTAGACCACTGTGGAATGCAAGTTTATTCAGGTAACTGAAGGAGAACAATAATCTTGAATTCACTGTTTTGTTTTTTTTTTTTTCTTTTTTCTTTTTTTCTGGGTACTTTCTGACAGTATGGCTAAGACAATTGAGAAGTACCAGAGATGCAGTTATGGAGCACTGGAGGCCAACCAATCTGTGCATGATACACAGGTACCTTTTTCTCTTCTAGGTTTTTCTTTTTCTTTTCTTCCTCTAATAAAACAAAAGTTTTGTTTCGGGAGTCCTTTTGGAGCACAAGCGGTGTGCCAGTAAACGGCTTAAGTGGTAAATTGCTCCCTCAACTTGTTCTTAGTAGGCAATTTGTCCATAAATTAACTTTCCGGGTCCAATTACCTATCAACTTGTTCAGTTTAAAATGGCTTTCAGAAGATTTCTTTGAAGAACATTTAATATTCTTTTAAGTTCTAAGAACTGCATTTGAAAAGAAGAAGATAAAAAAAATAGATTGCTTTTTTTTTTTTTCCAAAAGTATATTCGATATTAATATTTTATAAGAGAATAAAAAAATAAAAGAAGCAATATATCAGATTTAAAAACTATAGATTTATTCTTTGACACCCAATAATAATTCTAAATATACCCAATATATATTGAATTAGAAATAAATGATAGGGTTTATAAATATCTATTAGCTAACAATTGTCAAAGAAATAGAAATAGATTTAGATGCATCGACAATTGGTTAGAACTTATAGTTGTTCTTCCAAAAAGAATTTGGATCAAGTTTAACTTCTATAATTTCCTCAAGCAGAACAGTTACCAGGAATACTTGAAGCTAAAATCAAGAGTGGAGGCTCTACAGCGTTCACAAAGGTATTATAATTTCACCCCTATAAATTAATACGACTTGTTATTTATTAATTCATTAACTTATAGAACATATACTTAAGAATTATTTGTATAAATTTACTAATGCCACTATATAGTTTTAGATAGTTAAAAAAAATTTAATTTCAAATCTTTGGTGAAAATAATTAATTTCTTTTTATTAATGCACCATATTGATAGATTTTACTTGGGATTTTGTAGGCATTTTCTTGGAGAAGATTTGGGAAATTTGGGCACAAAGGACCTTGAGCAGCTTGAACACCAGCTTGACTCATCTTTGAAGCACGTCAGGTTAACAAAGGTATTCAACATTATTATTTAGTAGTATGATTCTAAAAATTGCTACTACTAACATTGCCCATGATTCTTTCTCTATTTCTTTTTTCCTTTTCTCATATTTGATCTATATGTAATTGTGAGTTAAACATGCTAATGGGAAAGTGAGATTATTCCTGTTTATGAATAGGTCATGACAGTTATATTCTAATTCTGAAAAGAAGATTCAGCTGGCATCCAACTGTTAAGGCTAACAGTTATGTTATGTTGCTGTGATTTAGTTAGTTTGCCTCTTCTAATATTAATAATGTAGGAAGATCAAGGATCGAACTCTATACCTTTTGATCATAAAAACTTTGATACCGTTATGAAAGAAACATTCCATCCAAAAACTTAACCTATTAGGTGAGGCTCTAAGAATAATTTTATGTCTCTAACATGTATTATATTATAAAAAAAAAAAGTAGATACTATGAAATTTTGGAATATTTCAAAGCTAGCTAGGTTAAACCATTGATTCTTAATATTACGAGATAGATTCTCAATTATTACGTTAGGTATTAAAATGGTACATTCTAATATGTGCATAGAATCCTAATATTTAGAGTATTTGGTTCACTCATATAGTGAAAGTCTCAATAAAAAATGAAGAATTTAATGTGAAAAATGGTTGGCTATTTATTGTTTGCAGAGCAACTTTATGCTTGATCAACTTTCTCAGCTTCAAAGAAAGGTACATATTTGAGTTCCCATTTACTTCTATTTGTGAGCTACATGGCACGAAATCATCAACTGAATCTTATGCATGTGCAGGAAGAAATGTTATTGCAAACCAACAATGCTTTAAGGAAGAAGGTAATTACCCCTTACTGATATCTGCAACTTAAATGGGTTCTAAGTAGTATGGCAAGCCTTACGTACGTTGCTTGTGAATCCTGTCATGAATAAGATTTTGTATATGCACGGTCATTAGTTTGAATTTTGCACTAAGTTTATTCAATTGTTATACCCACATGCATTTTAAAATTGCTGACAATTCATATCGTAATCCGTTAAGTTTTCTATGTCTTATGGGACAGTTGGAGGAAACTAATGCAGCCCTTCAACCGCCATGGGAAGCTCGGGACGAAAGCATTCCGTACAACCGTCAGCCTGGTCAGTCATCCGAGGGTTTCGATCCCTTGCAATGCAGTAGCCATTTTCGGACTGGGTAATCACTTCTTACGTACAATGCAAGAATTCTAACTCAAAAATTACATTGGGTTCTTTTCCTACAAAAGATTTAACTTCATTTTTCTTTTTCTGTTGTGGATTTACACAATTACAGTGCAGGGGAAACAGATCCAGTGACTGTTGCAAACACAAGTGAAAATATTAATGGTTTCATCCCTGACTGGATGCTTTAATATTTGTTGTTGGAATTTAGAGAAGATAAAGAAATTAATAGAATCAATAAGTGAATAAAATTAGTAGACACTAATATATATTTGTTGATCATATTGGCTTCTCGGGGAACTGTAGGTACCCATATTTAGTAATTAAGCTGTCTGTCAAAACAGATTTCAGTGTTACTGGTGAACCATGTATGTTCCTGAATAATGATTCTCATAATTAATGTTGCTTTAACCATGTATTGTGATTGTATGTGTGCGTGCGCCATGCTGTTCAGAACTGTTCTCTTCCATTTTGGAAAAACCATTTTATCTGCATAATGTGTCAAATAAACTAAGTAACTGAATATCTAACTGACGGTGGATAATGTGTTATGTTAATCCCTACATTATTGCTGTCCTCTTGAAAAAAAAAAATTAAAATTAATTTGTTGGTCTTTCTTTTAGTAAAATTTTAATATATAATTCAATTCAATGGAGTATTAGGATTAGCAGGTTGGTTATATTTTAAATTTAAATATTAAGAAAGTAAATGTATATTTTAAATTTTATAAACCTGTCATTAGGCATTGGTTAAATCCTCTAATAATCAGACAGATTCGCCAAGCCCCAGTGGAACCACGAGGATCCTCTTGTGTAAAGAACAATGAATTGATCCTTGGCAACAAAAGCTATAAATACGACATCGTCTCTCTTATTTTGGACGCAATCAAATACTCATAACACACTTAATTTTGAGTACTTCTACTTTTCCTCTTCTTCCAACCACTCTTAGGAGAAGCATTTTCCAGAACCAATTGCTAGTACAATGGCTCAGTAAATTCCTTAAAATACTAGCCAAAAAAAGAAAAAAAAAGGAAAAAAACCCTTTAAGCCTATAAGCCCCAACCCTTCCTTAAGTAGCAGAAAGAACCAAGATTCAAGATCCAAGCTTCCTCAAATTATTATTTTTTGTTTATTTTCTATTTCGCCACTACTTAACCTAGATCTATTATTAATCTTTAATTAGAGTTTTTATTATGAACTTCTCATCATTATTAGTGTCATTAACTCATGAGAGATGACTTATTCTTTCATATTTAGGTTTCAGCATTCTGTTTTTCCTTGATTCTCCGTGAAACAGCTTAACATTATCTCAGAGTTAAATTTAATCTTTTTATTCTTCTTAATCAATGTCTGTAAAATTATAATTAAAATAATACTTCTAAAATTGAATGGTTATGCTAGAAAGCGTGCCATGACTATGATAATTGATACTGCTAATTTGAGACTATGTCATATTTGGGTATGGAGTATAATCCTAATTAGAGAAACTGAGCATCAAATAAAGAGTTACCTCATTGAATTTGAATAGACATTAAAATCTTAACCTCTCCTATAATTGTTTTCTTTGTTAAAAAAACTAGAAGTATTATTGGCGTTGGGAATAGTCTCAAAATGTGGAAAAAGGTTCATAGTTATATCGGATATGAAAGGCTCTGCTCCAACTTGTCGATATGTCAATTAGAAAGCTTTGTAGAAAAAGCAAAAATCCAACATGAAAAGCTAATGGAAAATGACCCATAAAAATGGTTAAATCATACAAGAAGCAATGCTAACCCGTACATATCGCCACTAGGCTAAAACAAAACTGGGGTGCTCGATCATGCCCTCAAACCCATGCGGGTTAACATTTCTATCTCTTCTCAATTTAGAAATGAATAACCTAGTTTATTACGAAAGGAATAAACATAGTTTATCATTTTATATGAATGCTGATATTAGTGTTATTTACAAAAATAACTCTTAAATATAGTGGGTTGAAACTAAAAAATAATAAACACCCATCGTATTCTTAATTAACAATAATAAATAAAGAAATCAAGAACAGTATTAGCATTTAATAGGCTTTGGAAAATGCCCCCAACGAGGCAATAACTGTGAGTAGAAGTGTCCCATCTTTCTGGTAAATGTCATGCGGGACTGTGACCCTCCACCCACCTCTGTATGCTTATGCTTCTCTTATTATTGCCCATTATTTGTGGTCTCAACAAAAGCTCTCATCATCCTTCTCTTCACCTCTTTTTTCTTTCTTTTCTTTTTCACTCTGACCAAAAAAGAAAAAAAAAAACATTATAACTCCTTTTGATTTCTAAATTTATAATTTTACAATTCAAACATTATTTACTCTTATAATTTATTTACTATACTAAAATCTTTTAAATTTTTTATATAAATATACAAAATATTTTTTATATTTTATTTATTACACTTTTTTTTTTTTGAAAGTCAATGTAAGTAAGAAACTGAATTGATAACAAAATAGAATCTAATTCTCAAACTTTTTATCAAAGTTATAATTTCATTGTGACAAAAGTAATAATAAGAACAATATCTATTTTATTTTAACAATTAAGAGTTAAATTATATAAATTTTTAATATTTTAATTAATATAAGTACTTTTAAGATACTTAAATTTTACTACAATTTAATTATACTAAAAATTAAAGTAAGTAAAGAACACTAATTCATTACTTTTATACACACACTAAAATTGATTTTTACATAAAAATTAGACAATAGAATTTTAGTATAATAAATAAACTATATGGAGCAATTTGTATATCACATGAAAAATTAGGAGACAAATAATATAAAATTAAACCTACTAAATAATTCATAACGGGAATTCTGATGGAAATTTTTTTTCAGTATAGAATTATAAAATAGAAGAATGAAAAAATATATTTTTTAAATATTAGAAAGTAATTAGTATAAAATATAAAAAATACATTACTTTAAAAAATGAGTAAAATTATTAAAATTTAGTATATGATTCTTTTGTTCTCATTACCCACATAACGTAGCATGCAGAATTGAAAGGCAAAAACCATCATAAACTATGGGAGTGTGTCTTGCTATTGCACATAAAACTAAGAAATGCCTTTGTGAAGTCTCATATAATACATGGTTACAAACGTACGTAGATTCAAGTGAAGGATGTGACTGAAATTCATTGATATTAAAATTTTAGTTCTCTAGGTGATTTGATCTTTTCAGATATCTGCTTTTTGATTTTAGTGTCGGTAATTCTACAATATCTTGTCATCAATCTACTGTATTGCAGAACAAAATAATTCTGTATTATATTTCGCTCATCAACCTTTAAATTCTTATAAAACATATTCAACCCTTTCATAATAAAAAAAACATACAATTTTCTAAGATATATATTTATACTTATTTATTAAAAGTAATTAATATAACTTATTTAAAATGAGAGCAATTTTTGATGTAGATCGATAACGAGTTGAAACATAAATTTTAATAAAAAAAGCATAAAATATATAGAAAAGAAAAAAAATGGGGTATTAGTTTTATTTTGTTTAGAATTTCTTATAAAATCTAAAGAAGATTTTTTTTAATAGTCGTGATAAATAATTGATAAATATTTATTAATTTTAAATAATAAAGTATATATCAACTGTTTTATATCAAAATATAAAATTAAAATACTTATATATAAGTTCCGCTCTTATTTATTATGATATATACAACTACTTCATATAAAAATTTATCATAAAGTATTAAGTTAAAACCTCAATTAGAGCACATTTATAGACTAAATCCACTTCAGGGGCAGATTGCTCCCTAATTTTGTTAGCAACGTCCAAATTATTTGAAAATCAACTGGTTCCTCTTCTTTTTCTTCTTTCTTTATTAAAATAATAAAAAGTTTGTTAAACTACAACCTCAGTTCAGAACATACTTAAAACAAAACTACAATTTCCCAACGAATTCATCACCAATGCCGATTTCTCATACTCCTATCATGAAACTTCTTTTTTTCTTTTTTCTTTCTTTTCTCTCAATGTTTGCCCTTCCTACTTTCGCCAAATCACCAACAGCCATAGTCCCATTAAAATGAAAAGAAAACAAAGCCAAATTATGATAAAAGGAAAACATTATATTTGAAACAAGAAACAACCCATATCTATAATCATCAACCATGTAAATAAAAAACAAGAATCAAACTGTGAAGCCCACAACCCTAACACTTATGACTGTAGCAGTTGCGACTCCAATATACGAAATAATAATATCTCCAGCGAGTTCTAGTGAAGAACAAGTGGTTTCAATAAACTGATCACCATTAAGACTGTTGATTTCTTTTTCTTAAAAAGAAAAAAAAGAATGGCGGAAGATTTTTTTTATAATTTTGGAGTTTCAATAGCTTTAAATTGGAAACTGACCTAATATGAGAATAATATATCAAAACAAATTGATATGTGATGGAAAATTATTCGTGATAAATTTACAAACTGTGAAGAAGAAAGGAAAGAAGATGTATGAAAAAAGTAAACCTAGATAATATTTACATCCTAAAATGTACGATTGCTTCCCCATTTTTCGCGACTGTCTTGCATATTTCAGCTAGAGTGTTGATTTTGCGGCAATTTGAACTTCGCCAACAAGCTCAGGGACCAAAAACTGACTTAAACAAAGCTCAATCTCACAAGTATACAAAGAGGATACCTAACTGAATAAGCATATCCAGTATTAAGCTCAGGCTTTTGATATTGCATATAACATTTTTCATAGCTTCCATGGAATATCATCAGAAGTGCCGCTAACCCAGCGTTGAAGGAATCGGATTCAAAGATGATTGAGATGTTTTTATTTCCTCTCCTTTCCTTATTCTGGTTCTTTTAGGATGGATCTTTCATGTTGTACCTTATTATTTGATTCTTTGGACTGAAAGACTTTTGCTTTATGTTGAATTTTATTTCAATGCAATCTTGTCAATAAAGTCTTATTATCATCTATTTTTCTCATACATGGGAAAAGTATTACTACAAATGGGAGCTTAAATTAATTCAAAGATTAATATGCAATACTTTAATAATGTGGTCTGCTTCAGCAATGATAGTCTTTTGTTTATAATATTCAAATTTAGTACTAAAATCTTGGTCTTTAGTATTTGATATGTATGCTACTAGACTGAAGAAGCTAAAGAAGTTCCATTTCCAGCCATATCAAGAATCAAAAAGCACACAGACATAAAAATATTTTAAAGATTAAACAGAATAGCTAAAATTGAAGGTGAGGGATGGGCAGTTAATTGTTTTATGTATGCAGATGATATTTGGAGGCAAATATAATGAATCATGTCAGATGTATTTTTAACAAAGAACATAGCACACGTGCATGATTAGAACACATTTATGAAAAGATGAGGGGAGAATTGTTAGGTTCTTATCTTCTGTAGCATTAGCATATCTTCCCCCACCATGAGATTGGATCCTATCTGTTTCCTTTTATTTGTCATAGGGTCACCAACTGTATGGAATTTTATGCAGCTTGGAAATGCTTCGAATGGGAAGCAAAAAAAAAAAAAAAAAACAGTTCAAAGTCCAACAAGAGGACATAATTTTATTTTTTATATATATAAAAAAAGAAGCTTATCTGTCATATTGTCACTAATAATATGGAGTTAGTGTAGTTTAATTCCAATGGTAAGTCAAAAGCAAAAAAAATAAAATAAAATGCAAAATAAATCGTATTACCCCAGGCAAACATTTCTTTCTCTCAAAGTGGAATCTGTCATCTGCCGATGAAAAGTAGTTAGGTAATGTGCGATAGACACTAATTGTTGAAAGTTTTGATTTAAAAAACCTGGAATTTCTAAATTCAGATATTTGCTTGGAAAAATATTATACATATTTCAAAGGACGTGGGAGAAAAACAAAAAGAAAGTATAATATATTTTGGATGGACAAGAAGGAAAAACTACAAGGGGGCAAAAAGAATTTTAGGAAGTTAGGAGGAGTCCATATGGCAGTCCCTCGTCTGCAACTTTAACAAACAACTCCAACCTTTTGATAAATAATAAACCAGATTGGTATTTTTAACTTTAAGGATCCTCGTCCCTTGGCACACAATAAAGCATATTGGTTCAGAAGTGACAGAATAATCGACTCTGATCTCATGTAAGAGAATACTAAACGTTATATAGCTTTTTATTTTTTAAATAATAGCCATACGTTATTTGCTGCTAATCGATGATTGACCAATTCATAGATTATTGTCATAATCTGTTCTTGATTGGCTTATAATCGCACAGTTTTGTCCATTACAAAAAAGATTTTTTTTTTTTTAAAAGTAATATTAAATCTAATATGACTCAACTCTTAAATGAATATAGGATGTTGTATGATTATATGTCAATTTAGTCAAAAGACTTCTCTCAATTTGAGTATTATTGTAGATAGTCACGATGAGGTTGAGTTGTAGATGGTGCCGGTAAAATTGGATCAAATTATGATATGCTCTTGAGATATCATATGATTTCTTAGTCCATTACTTTGGGTTTGATATAATGATAATAAATTTAGGATCACATTAAATATTTCTAATAATAACTATAAATAAAGAAGAAAGTTCTTTAAGTAACATGAGTTTAGTGAAGTGGGTCGTAATTGATTATCAAAGCAGGAGAAACCCATTAGTGATCTTAGTATATTTAGGGCAAGTTGTAGTAACTCGCTTCTTTTTTTTTTTTTTCCCTTCACTCCTTGTTTTGATTTTTTTATGATTCGTTTAAAATTTCTTAAGTAATGGATATTATATATTGAGTAATACATCATCTTGTAATTTCATCGAGTCCATGCACTACATACAAACATATTCTAAGAGGGTGTTTGGTTAAAAGATTTGATATAACTATAGTTATTTCTCTTAATCAGTTATATTAAAGCGTTTTTTTAAATACTTAATAAACAGCTATATTAAAATATTTGGTAAAAACTTAACAAATAGTAGCAGATAGTTGATTTAGTTCTAATCAATTGTTGATCATATCAGCTCTATTTTAGAGCTTTTAATTATCAACTGATAATTGATTTGATTTTTTATTTACTTGGACACAATTATTTTTATTAAAACTTATTAATAATAACTTACTTTAAGTTTATCTCATATAATTAAATTTTTTTATTTTATAATAAATAATTATTAACTTAAAATTATTCTTAATAGTTTAATAATTATAATATATAATTATAGTATTTGAAATTGGTTTATTAGTAGAGTCTAAATTTAAATTTTTATTTTAAAATAATTTTTATAAATATTTTTAGTAGTAAATACAATTAAGCTAAAAAAAATTAACTTTAATGTTTTTAAATATTATAAGTTATTTTTTACTAATTTGTATTATTAAATATAATATAATAAAATAAAATATATATTTAATGTATAATTATACCCTCAATGATCATTTAACATACTAATAATAACTGCTAATAAAATTTTACCACTTAATTTAATGTATGAGCATCAGTTATGAGTCATCGGTCACTAAATCCTAAATTTGCTTATTTTTATGAAATTTACAAGTTTCTACTTGTATATTTGTAGTAAATGTTAAACTCAACACTTATCAGAGCGCGAAAAACTACTGATCGGTCCAAATTATATATAGATTTTTAAGGGTTGTTTAGAATTTTAATGATATATTTATATATATAAAATGGTAAAAATATGTGTTTTTATCTAATTTAAGTTTAATTGTCTATTTTCAGGTAATATTAGCCAAAAGAGGAAAATATGGAGCTAAATACTCGAAAGAAGCTTAATTGGACATGTTCATATGAAGGCCCAAGATTAAGATGCATGGACTGCTAATTACAAGGTCCAAGCGACATTTTAGTCATTTTGTATAATTATTAGGATTTAAATTAAGGGTTATTTATAAGATAGTATTTGATGGAGATAAAGATACTTAAAGTCTTATCTATTAGATAGACTTTTATTAGGTATACATCTCTATGCAGATTTATTGAGAGGGGGACTCTTCTCTATATATATCTCTGTAAAAATCTAATTCTGAAGGAGGAGAGTTCTCTCCTATCTGCTCTCTGCATCTGTCTACCATTATTTTCTCTACATTTATTTCATAAACACTTTAATTTAGTTCTCATTACTCTTTTTAATATCTAACAAGCTTTTCAAGAAGTGGAGAGTGATGACCAATCATATTCCTACTTGAAGAAATTTTGGATCTAGAGGGAGCTTTGATTTTCAGTCTTGTTTTATGTCTTTCTATTTAATAACATGATCATTGGATTAAATATGTCAAACTAGTTTTCATTAGCTTTTTTACTTTTATATGAATTTTGTTATTTATTTATTTAATGAATGATTTCTTTACCTTGATATATTTATTAGTTTCATATATTATTATTGGTTGACCATCATATCAATTTAGTAGTAATATTTGTTATGAAATTTTTTAGGTTAAAAGTATTAGAAACATCATCTTTACTGTAATCTATGTTGGTATAAAAAACCTAAGTTGTATCATTAGGTTGAGTGACTTAGGGAAAAGTCACATCACCATCTCATTCATTAAATGTAGGCTTAAAGTAAAACAAGGAGATTACTAAGTAAATGGCTAGACTAAATACTGTTTTTAACATATAGTTTTAAATTATAGGCATTTGCATTTGCATTGCATATTTTTTTATTGTTTAGTTACTTTATTTTATGAATATTACCCTCTCAATATACTGATTTAGAGTGTTTAGCTTTTTTTTTTTTTATTATTTTGTGTTAATAATTAGTCTTTATAATATGTTGCTTCATAGTTTCTTGAGAGATCGACCTCCTGGTGAACTTACCCCTTACTATAGCAACGGTTCATGCATTTGCGAGTACTAAATTAGACACATCATCTACAGAATTTAGACTCCAAATCTTGATTCTCATAATTAATTAAGAAACCTAAGATGACTGCTTTTCCATATATATATATTTTGGGCCTGTAAATATCATTTTACTTCAAAGAGTACCCTAACTTTATAAATCCGATTGAAATTCTTATAAAGAGGTCTCACAATTCCATTTAAATGGAAAGAATTATGAACACCGAAAACTTATCATATTGTTCATTTGTGTAAAGTAAATAGAACTGATAATGATTTTCTTAACGGTAATTCAAAGAGAATGATTTTGGAACAATGTAGTCTGGAGAAGTGGTATGATAAAAGTGGGGAATAGACGCTAAAATAAAAACGAAATGTCTAAATAAAGAGGAGCTCTTAAAATTAATTGAATGTTATAATAAAAAGAAGCTAAAAAATAATTGATAGTATATATATAAAAGGTTAATACTACACATCAGATAATGTTTGGTAATTTGTCTTGAAAATTGGAAACTACAAAGTAAATATATTAAATTTCAGAAAATTTTAGAATGAGCCAAATTTCTTGGACAAGAATTTTTGATCGACCTCTTTAAAAGTTCTTGGATAAAAAATCATAACATTTGAGGAGCCAAATTTCTCATGTAATTTTGTACTTTAAAAAAAGAAAAAGGCTGGGTCGTTTTTTCATTATTATTGAATTTTCATGCTTGTCTGTGCTCGAAATATAATCAAAGTCCTTCATCCGTTGGCTCAGTATTTACTCTATATTATTGTTATTATTATTATGGAGGGTGACAATACTTTCTTATTCTAACTACCAATCATTAAAGTGACACTGGCAAAATAAAATTTGCATTTTTTGAATCTCCAAACATATATAGCATATTTTATTGAGGGTTCTCAAAATAGAATCATACTGAAAAGAAACTTTAATAATAAAAATGACCCTTTACTGCATTTCTGATTTAAAACTCTCTATTATCTTAGGTTCAGAATGAGGATGATTTGGCAACTATCTATATCATATGCGTAATTAGAAAAAGATAGAAGCGCATGCATTTTTCCAATTGATGAAAAATCATGGGAAACACAAGTACATGAAAAAAGTAGTGACACTTCTCCAAGGAAACACAGTCGAACAAGACAACCTCAGAGAAAAACATCGGAAAAAGGAAACCAGTTTATATTTCATAAACATTTTATTTGTTTAGTTATTAATTAAAGTGTCTCTGATTAGACCGAAGCAAACTTTTTATGTTATTTACTTTTATAGCAATTACAATATATAAACAAAGAAAATTAAAAAAAAATATACAGCAAGTTGCCTATTTTTGAGATTTATCATAACCCATCGTAATATTCCATGTTTAGAATCACAGGTTTCAATTCTTTCCTTTCAAGATTTCGACACCATTTTCCGATTGAGATCGTATAGGAAATATGGCTGTGATAGTGATTTGTTTTTTATTTAATACACCCCGTCCTATCACGATTTATCTTTTATATTCCATTTCATTTTAAAAATATTGTTATCTAAATTTAGTGTCTATTCCCATTTATATATCAAACCGATAAATAATTGAGACATAATTATTAATTTTAAATAATAATAAATATGTATAAATCATTTATATATATGTATCACTTTTCTATTTCTTATAATGTATACACTAAACTAGAGTAAAAATTTACTTTCATCTAATTTAAAATACATTTCTTTTAGCTAAGTTTGATGTATATTTTCATTTATATACCAAACAGATAAATAACAAAGCATGTGTCAATCATCAAATGTCGGAGTGTAAAAGAATCATACATACTTGTTATTTCATATTAGTTGCGGGTTACACCAAACATAAATATAAATCTATTATTTAAAATTCAGAAGAATTTTAAATTTTTAGTTTATAAATTGAGTTTAATTTTAAATTAGCCAACTATTTACTTATTTTCAATAAAAATATATTTCAAATCACTATTTTACCCTACAATAACTCATTATGTAAGTGTAAAATTAAATGCTTAAATTTCAAAAACCAACTTTTATTCTCTTATTATTGTTTTTCTCTATATCTTAATAGAAAGAATTTATCTATTTACTCTCCTATTTTCATTCTTCACTTTCCAAACGACGGGTGACACAAGACCCATATACTATTGGGTTTGCTTCTATACTGGGTAGATACCTGACACCACCACCTGCAGTAGCTACTGCTCCTATTCTATATAAATACACGAAAAACTATAACATAATTGGACAAAGAAAAACAAATCTATAACAAAGAGAAGAACGAAAAGCTTAATTCCATTTTTATTTTTATGATTAATAAAAGAAAAATAAAATTAAAGAATAAACAAATATGAAGTTCTTACTCATCAGACAGAAAGGACTGGAGCGTACAGCTCCTACCCAATGGGAACTCGACAGCGCATTCTCGAGAAACCACTCTGGTTTTGTTGAAACCTGCCAATTCCCTTATAACCCCCAATCTCTATCTATCTTACCATTTTCACATTCTATTCTATATATAATATGCATGCTTTCTTGGGAATACTTCACATGTAGCAAGAAGAAGGGAAAGACCCAAACCATTTATAACTTTCTTTCTCTATTTATCTACAAATCTTTCTCTCTTTTGGGTTCGGTTCAGGTGTTGGTGTTTCTTTTTTGGTTTTTTCTTGGGTTTTGTTTGTTGGGTTATTTTGAGGAAACAAAGATTTGAGAGACAAAAAACAAAAAAGAAAAAAAAAATTACAGAGAGAAAGAAAAACGATGGGAAGAGGTAGGGTTCAGTTGAAGAGGATAGAAAACAAGATCAATAGGCAAGTGACATTTTCAAAAAGAAGAGGTGGATTGTTGAAGAAGGCTCATGAGATCTCAGTTTTATGCGACGCTGAAGTTGCTCTGATCGTTTTCTCTCATAAAGGGAAGCTCTTTGAATACTCCACTGATTCTTGGTACTAACTCTATTCACTTTCTCCTACCTTTTTTCTTCCTTCTCTTTGATATGCTATATCATTTATCTTGTATTTTTCTTCTCTGGGTTTAGGTTTTTCTTTTTTCTTCTTTTTCTTTTATTTCTTATAAGATAAGATCTGGGTCTTTTTCTGTGTAGATTTTTGTTTCTGTCTTGAACATAAATTTTCAAACTCTTTAACTCACTGGTGACATTTTTCTCTTGGTTTCATGACTGCTTTTTTTTTTTTTTTCCCTTCTTCTCAGAATATCTTTACCAATATTTGTGTTTCGTACATAACAATCGGGACATGGGGTGTATATACATAGCTATCATGTAGAATGACTTCATAATAAACATAATCTCTTCTTTTGTTTTGTTTTTTTCCCCCTGTGAAATCAAGAACGGACTCTCTCTATGTCCATCAAAGTCCTCTTTTTGATTTATTATAGAATTTTGATACAGACAGTTAGCATCTTAAAACGTACTTAATTTATGTATTAACAACCTCAAGATGCTTTACTAAGTCTTGTCCATTCAGAAATGCAATTAGTAGTGCAGTTATCTTTTCTTTTCTTTTCTCTTTCTCTTCGTCTTAAGTAGACCATTGGGTATTGCAATCCAGTGTGTATGTTCGTTATTGACTGAGGGACTACTAATCTTTTATACAAGTCTTTGGTGCAAGACTTTCATGTAAAAGAAAGAAAGTAAGAAAGAGAGAGAAATTTTGTTTTTTGACTTAAATGTTTTCTTTCTTGTTTTTTCTTCTTTACTCTCTCTCTCTTTTGCCCTTCTGTGTTTCTTTTGTCTTAGATTTCTACAAGAAATTAAAACATAGTATGAGTCTGCTTTCTGCTACCCATCTTGACATCTGTCTCGGATCAACTGGCAATTCGACCAGTACTAAACTACAGGTGCATTGTTGTCTGCATGTGTGATATTCTGCATGTATGGGGAAGAGGAATATTATAGATTTTGAACTTCTTTGTTGGGAAAAACTATGTACCTACTCTCTTTTAAAAGCTGGTCCAAATTTCAGTGCAAAACCCTAATGTTAACAAGGCAAAAGCGGATCCATGATCTCTTTCTAGCTATGTTTTGTTTGGTTTGGCATCATAGAGTAACTAGCCGTACTATTTCCAACCTGCGAATTGCACGGACTTTGGCAATTCCTTAAAACTGTTTGTATGCTTTTCTTTTTCTGTCTGAGCCCTTGGTTTAAGAAAGTTTTATTTTAGTAATTCTTTTGTCTGGAACATGGACGATGTAATAATGTAATTAGTATGACAAGAAACTCATGGTTTACATTTCAAATATAAAAAGTATCATGGTTCTGAATCTGTTGATTCACTTTTAGAATGAGGGTGGAATCTTGTGCAGAATATTGAATATTATAAGAGGACATGGACTGTTTATCATCTGCGAGTAATTATATGTACTTTGTTTAAAATGAATTCACTTTTAAGAGAATTTCTATTGGAGATGTATACAATTTCAAATCTTAAAGAAACTTCCTAGTGTATAATATTATTTTGTGTAAACTAATATGAACCTTTTTGTGTGATACAAATAGGAAAAGATTGATTAGAGAAATTAATAATACTAATCTCATAGAATTAAGAAATAATATACCAACTAAAACATAAAACAAGACTAAATAAAAGCCGTAATAGTAGTATAATTGTATAGTTGAAAAATTAAATTCATTATGTATTTAGGTTAATTCTTTTGACTTGGGAGTGATAACCACATAATTCTGCCAACATATTTTAGTTGATTGAAAACTATTAATAATGCTTCGTTTTCTTATTATTTTCTAACCCAATAATTTATTATTCCATCTTTATATTTTGCTAGAAAAAATTATTAGTGCAATAGCTTATTAGATAAATAATTTTGCAATAACTAGTTATATATTTATAAAATAAAACAAAAAGTAATTGAAGCGATAGTATGCTGCCTAAAGACAGGCTAAATTTGCACACCTAAATTTTATTAATTTGATCACTTTAATACTTTAACTTCCGAAATAACCTAATAGATATCTTAACTTCTTAATTTATGATATTTAAATACTTTTCGACATGTGGCCTTTTTCAATTTATTCACGCGTATTGCTCATAAGTATTTAAATATTATAAAAAAATAAAGTTCAATTGTTTATTAGGTTAAATCAAAAACTAGTGTTTGTAAGTTTAAATTGAAAATTAAGATGTTGAAATAACTAAATTATCAAATCATGTGTTTAAATATGTATTCTGCTTAAAAATAATTAACAATCGTTATAGTGTTTATGGAGTGGCAGTACTGATGCTAGGTATGCTTCAGCCTATTTTCTTCTATCTTCCTGAAATTGTTACTTTGCTTTCTTCGAGTCATTAAAGAAGATATTTAGTTCGTACTTTAATTTTTTTAATCTTCATAACCTGTGACTGTATGCATATTGTTTTTTATTATTATGAATTCTCCATGGGTGCATGTTGCAGTTTAAAGGAATCTAACTGTGTCAAACATTTATTTAACAAAATATATTATATTTGAATATATAAGCATTCTATTGCAGGAGTTATTATTTAGGGATATATCATTAGATACAGGCTATCTGAGGAAAATACCATTATATATAGGCTATCAGAGAAATGATCAACAGAAAATTGGTTGATCAATAAAAGCTGAATGATTTAACTTGAATTATTAAGAACAAGCAAGACGTTTAATCTCTAGTCGCGATTGTAATGAAAAATAAATAAAAAAAAACACTCACCGCTATGACTTTCCACTGTAGCCCAGATTTTACTTTTCCCACCTACATGTTCAAGAAAATTTGCGTTGCCTAATAAAAACAGGGAGCTTTAGTTTAAGGTGTTGCATCCTTTAGATTGGTCAATGCCTTTATACAAGTTATCTGTCCAGCCTGATTTTGTAATACTCCATCGACTATCTAAATATTTAGTTATGCATATTTAGTTACCTCGGCATATCAGTATGAAAGAGTCCATTATATTTAACTCTTGCTCATATTAGAACTAATGCTACGATTAAATAAAATTAAAATTCATCCACTATAATTAAATAAATCACAAATTACTGATGCAATTAATAGAATTTAAGATAAATCTTAGTGTCTAGGAGTGTAGTTTACCTATCCAAACTATGAAATATATTCGTTAAATAAAAGCTAAAAAAAGAAAAAGGAGCCAAGCCATTCTATACTACTTATATATTGGTTATCTTAGAAAACTTAGAGCTAGTCGTCGTAACATTTTTCAATTAATTGGTTTCTCTCGATTGTGAACTTTGCACCCTCGTCCAAACATCTCTAAGGTCGAGTACAAATTGGTAAAACCTATAGCTTGAATTCTTTATATTTATTAGATGAAGATGAGCCTTAATTCGAGCTTGTCAGGAGTGTGTGCGAATATTTTCTTTTTCTGATCTTTAATGAGTGATTATCCAATATACCTAACGTTCTGGAAAATAGTATCTCATCACTTGTATGCATGTCTTGATAGTGCAAGATGTTTTATTACTGTATTTATATATATGTGAGGCCTGTTAATTATATCCTCGTTATATTCTAGAGCTACTACTTACCCTCTACCTTAATCAATTATGCCGTACGAAACTGTTAATCATGGGGTCGTATTTAGAGATGACCTAATTCTGAAAGTGCATGTAAAGGGGTTACGCTATTTATTAGTTTATTGCCTAGAATTTTTTCTTATGCTATTTGGCAGTTTATTTCCTATATTCCATGCTGCTTTCTCTTCTCTTCTCTGATTCATTCATTGCATGTTCTTTTTCTTGATACCTAAGTAGATTTCTTAGTATTATCATGCTCTTTTTTTACAAGTATCATTAGTGGAAAATTTATATTTTCGAGTGTGTCATACTTGCCTAATCTTGGTGTACTGGCTCTTTCATATATTAAAATCAATCACTAGTTGACATGCATGATTGTGTCTCTCTAATATATCACATGATTGTCAAATAGTGATTGATTTTTGGTGCACAAGAGGGACTTAAATTAAGGCTAGAAATTGCTTTCCCTTATGAAACATCATACCAGCCGCCACTTTCTAATTGACCATCCTTGCTTCATCGAAAGATGTATGCTCGCAACGTTCTTTAATCTGCTATTTTTTGGTTTTTATGTGTTTTTTTTTTTTTTTTTGTGGTACCAAGAAGTAGTTTTGTGAAGTTATTTTCATAACTAAGGAAGACAATATGCCATTATTGAAGAAAATTTTTTTCTTAGCTTTTTCATCAAGTTGTCTTATCATCTCGGCGTTTATGGACAACTGTTAAATTACCTTCTTAGCTATTCTTGGTCTTTTGTTCACTTGCTTTTAGGCATATATCTGATTTTGTGTCTCCCTTTTATCTCAACTAAATTCCTCCCTGATTTAACAAATAAAACAAGCTTTATTTCAAGTACGAACACTATATATGATGCCCCAGATCTCTAGACACGGATCAACACATGAAAATTTATCGTGCTATAAGAGTTTAATGTATATCAGCGAATAAAAATGTTAATTGAAGATCAGGTATTGTGTTCTCTTTTTTGTGCAATAGAAATTTCTTGCCTTGGACTGATTGTTATTGATCATATTCTTGGGCAACAGCATGGAAAGGATTCTTGAACGCTACGAGAGGTATTCATATGCAGAAAGGCAGCTTGTAGCAACTGATCTTAACTCACAGGTATGCCCTATTCGACTCTGATCAGGAATTACCTGTGGCCTGCGAGTAATACCAGCCGAGCGTCATATATGACCCTTTGCTATATTTCTTCGGAGTATGTTTGTCTCGTTATCCATATGAATGGAATAAAGGTTTTCTCAACCATGAGTTTGATTATGCAGGAGAATTGGACCCTGGAGTATAACAGACTCAAGGCAAAGGTTGAGCTTTTACAAAGAAACCATAGGTATATACTGACCTGAATGCATTAGTGTCCTTGTTAATTTACTTAAATTATTTGACTTGTACGGCAATTCACTCTAAACCTTTACCAGGCATTATTTGGGAGAAGATCTAGACTCTTTGACCCTGAAAGAGCTACAGAACTTGGAGCAACAGCTTGATACTGCTCTAAAGCACATCCGGACGAGAAAAGTAAATTGATACTGCTCTAGATTTGTAGTTCATTGCATTTCCTTTTACTTTATACCAGCTGACACTAGTCATGTTTCTTTCTTTCAGAACCAACTGATGTTTGAGTCCATCTCTGAGCTTCAGAAAAAGGTAATGCATTATCTCGACTGATCAAAATGCATCTTATACTTCTAGGCTACTGACTTAGAGTTAGTTGAATTGCTGTGATCACATTCCACTTCAGCTGAGGACTTTGATTATGACTTAGAAGCAATAGAGGAAATTGCAGAGAGAACTTTATGCATAGAAGAACAACCTAGGGCGTGTGATTGTCCTACCATTACTATTTACAAGAAAGAGTCTAGGGAAAGGCTAAACGTAGTGGCTGACAAAAGATCAAAAAGGCCTAGCCATTAGCCTGCAGCAAAATGTAGTTGATCTCTACTAGGGTTCTGTATACTAATTTTTTGTGTTCTAAAACTGTTCAAGGTCTAAATATAATGTATTCGTTGGCAGTAGAGAATGCAGCTTTTTTTTTTTTTTTTCTCTTACCTCAATAATAGGCTCATGTTTTATTCTCTCGAGCTGGTTTCTATTTTATTTTGTTCAGGTATAGAAGTAAGGATTTCACTCTTCTATGACTATGAGTACTCAATAAGATAAAAAAGAAAAAAAAAAAAGGAAAACGTGAAATGAGCTTGTTCTTTGTTTCCTCTTTATAACTAATCTTGACCCGAATTAGCTCTATATATAGTGTCATCATTTTCTTTTTGGGGTGATTTATGACAGGAGAAGGCAATACAAGAGCAAAATAACATGCTATCAAAGCAGGTGAGCTGCCTCCAGTATTCAGTATAATAGATAGATAATTCTCTGATTTAACTTGTAAAGTGAGAATTGACTCCTGTGTTAGTATATAAAGGATTAAACTAAGTCAATTGCATGGAAATTAGGCCTAAGCCAGTCACCAAAGATAAAGCAAGTTGAAACTTGTGGAGCCAAGTGAATTCGCACTGTTCCTTTAGTTTTAAGAGGATCAGGAAAAGATTTCAGGAAATGAATTGTTACAATATGGTATCATACTATTAGATGGAAAATATCCCAAACTTACACTTGTAAGGATCTTTTGCTAGTTAGCTAATTGCTACTCGAGCATTGCAAAGACGGAGAAAAATCACAACATTCAAAAAGGCCATGTTAACTTGAATTGTGAAGGTCAAAGTGTTGTATGCCCATTTTATTAATTTAACATGGCTCGAGATTACATTTCATGAATATTTTAGGTTTGTAAAACAGAATGATAAGTACTGTATCACTGCCTACTTTTGATTTGGTAATAGATTAAGGAGAAGGAGAAGGCAGTGGCACAGCAGGCACTTTGGGAGCAGCAAAACCATGGCAATAATGTGTCACCCTTCCTTATGCCACAGCCACCACTTCCATGTCTAAACATTGGGTAATTTATCCCTGCTGTGATGCTGTTACTCCATAGTTATGCACGTATACTTTTCTACAACTGTCTCTGTAAGCCAGTAATTAAGTATTTCTAGCATTTGAGCATTTCTTTTTAAAACGCAAACAGGCCATTTGTCCTTTGTTTTATAAAACTCATCGCAAAAGCTTTACTTCTAAGAAAATTTAAATTCAAATTGAAATTAAAAACTTCTGATTAAAGTTGCGAGAAATTTATTTAGACTAATTTTAATTAGTCCTGTGATTAACTCACCATGTATTGTTTGGTATGCAATCCAGTGGCACTTACCAGGAAGAAGGACAAGAAGTGAGGAGGAACGAGCTCGACCTTACCCTGGAACCCATATATTCATGTCACCTTGGATGCTTCACCACATGAACTAACTGCTCGAAGAAAGACATGCACCGCAGCTGCAAAATGTCCTCATCAAGGCTTTGATTTGTTAATATGGACATGAATCATTATTGAAGGTAACAAATATGAGAAAACTATTAATATGATCACTGGACTTGATAATTATCCTATCAAGATTTCGATGCATGACAAATGTGTATATTGGAATGTTGAATTAATGTATAATTTAAGATACTACTTGATCTTTGCTTCCATGTAGACATTGAACCCTTTCTTTTTAAGATGATTTAAATCTTTGATTAAATCTGTCTTGGAAACCATTTCTTTACACAGAAAGGGAAGAAAAAAGAAATTCTCTTATGCTTAGAATTCAAGAATAGAGATTAAGTCAATATGTCAGCACTTTATTGGTTTAAGCATAGTACTACTAGAGATGCTGTTGAATCATTAACGTACGTATGTTCCTAGCAACATTCATAAGCTTATTGCTACGAACCCTGTTCCTCGTTGCTTATCAAATAAAAATAATAATTAGTATAAGTATTCTACACAGGTATTTGAGTAAATCTTTAAAATCCAACAAAATTTATGCATACAGATTTTTAAAATTTGTTTTGACTTTTGAAAATTGAACTGTGTTCTATGAAATTTCATTTTTGTCCCTCATTTTAAAATAAAATTATATTTTTGTCTATATTTCAAATTGTCTCTTGTTAGTACCTTTTAGTTCTTATAATTTTTTGAAATTTGAGGATTAAAATGATTTTTTTAAAATTTTTTCAAATTAAAATATTATCTGAAGTAGAAATTGAAATGTGAAGATTAAATTATAGATAGATTATTTTATTTTATTTTTATTTTTTTTATGGATCGACTAAAATGTTTTGAATGGAAAAAGATTGAAATAAGACAAATGTAAATGCGAATTTCATAAAAAAGTCAGATTTGGTCTGAATGTTATAGGAAGTGATAGAAAACTGGAAATATTGAAGAAGGGATAGTGGAGTCAAGTCTACTTTGGAGGCAGTTAAAGCTGCCAAACAAAAGCCATTGTTTAAACATCCAAAGAAGGATTTTCTCTTCCTTTCAAAGACCAAAACTTTCAAGCAAACTGCAAGATTGAGTCTGCTTTCTTTTCCTTTTTCATTCTTATTATAGTTTTGCAGCTAAGATGAGCAAACTGCAAGATTTCTTTGGTAGTTTATATATTCAACATCTAAAAGGCAAAATAAGGTTATAATATTTTAAATTTCGTTTCTTTTTAGCATTAGGAGAAGGAATTCTTACAGTAGACATTTTAAAATTGGTACTTTAGTATATATTGCTATACAAAGTTAACCCCAGAATCTTTATTACTTTTGGGTAAGATTTTGTCAATGACATTTATGAATAATGAGTATAGATATCTTACTTTAATAACCTTATTTTTCCTTTTTGTTATGTCCTTTAAAGTTTCATCATTGTGTTGAAAAGAAATTTATGCTGCCCTAGAAGTAACAGCTCAAATTCAACTGATCCATCTGATTTTCAGATTGAAACCATTAGCCTAAACTAGTTAATGCAAATTAATTAGTAGATATATATTAAGCTAAAAAAATTAAAAATTAAAAATTTATATTTTCATTGGTGTGAGATACTATAATCGTTGCGAATTTAGATTTTCTGATTCACTATAAGTTAAATTTTAAACTCATACTACTGGCTCAAAATGATTAACTAAAGCTAATTACTAATTGGTCTTTTAAGTTAGACAATAATTATTTCCCCCTCTTCCTATTTGGGATTAGGGTTGAATGTTAAAATATTTTATCTATTTAAAAGTGATTTTTAAAATTAAAACAAATTTTAATATTTTTTTCTTGAAAAAAAAGGCTTTTTAAAAAAGACTATTTAACATTTTCTCCTACTCAACTCTCCTTTTTGTTTTTTCGTTTTTATTTCTATTATCTTGTTTCAATGGAAGTCAATATAATCGAGTCAAACTGAGGCATAAATGACCATAGAACACAAATCAAGTTCCCCAATAAAAATTAAGGCAGCGTTTCGTCATCTGTACGAGAGGCTAAAGAAGAAGAAGAAATCCATGAATTATTTGAGCTTCCGAATTTGAACATCGCTTTGTAAATAAACCCAACATTAGTCTCAGTTTGATCATTAAGGAAGTAAGAATCTCCCATTAATTAATTATATTATACAGTTTGGAAAGAAAGTCAATAAGAAATCTAGTTGGTTTTAGTTCAAAACCAAAAACTAAATTAAAAAAGAAAAAAAAAATCGTCCATTCTATTAGTGAAAGAATTAATCATTTAACTATCGATTTGTTGGTTAACTCATAATAAAAGAAGAAAACGAAATAATAAGATTTTCTTTAGCACTGAAACTTTCATTTTACGTACTAAGATTTTATAGCTCTAGGATCTTATATGTTTTAGTAAGTAAATACCATTGCACCCAATAAATTATATGACATTTGCGTAGTTCATAAATAGTCAATGAAGTTTCCACCATCCATCTGCTGCACATTTTGACACAAGGAAAGTAGTTTTTCATTTCTGTGCTTAAACATGCGAAACAAATTTCATGAAAGAAAAAATCCCAAGAAATGAGCCTAGAAAATAAGGTGAATTGCTTGCGAAAATGAATCTGTATATATTCCAATTTAAGTATGAAAAAACAAGAAATATGTGCGTGAGCTGTATCATGCATCTTCAAGTCTTGCATCCTGCAGCTAGGCTACTGAGAATCTTCAGGTTGTTTCATGAAATACCATCACCTGAATCATTATTCCAAGAAGGATCACATTCATTAGTAACGGCACCTAAACTTCATTATAATTAAAAGAAAGCATGGTGAATAAGGAATATCTTTTCAGTGTGACCTGAGAACTTCAACTAGAATTTAACAGAAATGCATTGCTGAACTACATCATAAAGCTTCTAGTACAAATGTAAACCAACTAGAAAGCTAGTACTGCAATTTCTTTCTTTTTTCTTTCGTTTCCTTCTTTAAGTTCATTGGACTCCATGGCCTAGTTGCTTTACGACCGCAGTACCATTAAGCTAAAACCCATTCATAAAACTTCAAGCAATTTAAAAAATGAATTTTCCGCAGAAGATAGTTTTAGACAAAATGATTACCACTTTTCTAACAAAGTCATTACCTTGTCGCAAACAGGACAGTGTTCGCTTCTTTCCTGCCATTCATATATACAACCAAGGTGGTAATGGTGCTTGCATTCTGTCACTATCCGCGGATTATCAAAAGTGTACTCTGCCAAGGTCAACACAAGAAAGGAATATTGAATTTCTGTAAGGCCACGACTACCACAATCAATCAAATACATGTATCCTGAAGAAGAAATTAGTTGGGGAAGTATCTTATCCTGGATTGAAAATGAGGATAAAATGGCCACTTATATTCTCATCAAAGTCTTACCTTCTAGGCATGTGGGGCAGACATCCTCATCGTCAAGGGAAGCATAGAAATTAAGAAGATGAGGTTCCATTTTCTCCTTTGAGTGTCTAATCGGATACGTCGAGGAATCGTACTCATTTGATGTAACTCCACTACTAGTATTGTCTGTAACAGTACCATTTCCACCTCTCAATTGTTCTTCTACATCTTTGTGCTGTGTTTGACGTGCTTCTGCTGCATTTGCACCAGGCAAATTCAATTCATCCTGTTGCAAATGGGAGTGATTGGGATTTACATCAAAGGACATGTTCTGTGGGGGAACTGTGGTGGTAGCAGCAGTGGTAGTGTCAGATTGTGTATTTATGGCTTCAGGGACGATCGGCGCATCTCCTTTGTCGAAAACTGCTGCATACTGTAGGTAAAATTGTTAGCAAATGATTATTAAAAGGTTTAAGGTTGTATTTTTACTTGTTAATTTGTGGAAATAAGTGCATTACAGAATAAATCAATTCTATTAAATTGTGGCATATTAAGGTGTGCACAAGAATAATTTGATTTGACAGAAGTAGTACCAAATTGATTTGACAAAACTTAATAGCATACAAGATCCTAAGGCAAGTTATTCTGCAACTTCATCCACTCATGCTCTGTCTAATATTGGTGACAGATATGCCAAAATTCCATTTGACCATCTTGCCACAGAATTTTAGATACAGTATGTGACTTTTCAGGAAATTTATATTCTCAGTTTATACCCTCCCTGTCATAGAACTGGACATTCTGATACTCTTAGCCATTCAATATTTCTATTCAACTGATATGTTCTTCTGCCTATTTAGCAGCAACATAAAATCAAAGCACCCACTAATGGAGCTGAAATATCTTTTGCTTTTTGTTGTAACTATGTATATATATGTACCTTGGTGAATAAGGTATGCACTAAACAATCAAGACGGATGCTGCAGGCTACTCTCTGAGAACTGCTCGGATCATGATTATCTTCAGGATCCTCAGGGTGAAAGCAACAGAAAAGATTACCCATTTTCTGACTTCCAATATTTCTCTGTTTTAATAACTCGGGCTTCTGCAAGAAATATTGCAATAACTGCTTGAAATATTGAGCTCATGTACGGATTACAAGAGTTAAAAATAATTCAACTTTTCAATGAAAATAAATAAAGGTGATAAACCAAGCAATGGCCTCTATACGACATATTTATCATTGAATATGATGTATATGTTAGCGAATATATGCATCTGTAACTCAGAGAAGGAAAGAATTATTACTTTGCTAACCTCATAATCAAAAGAAAGCCCCACAATATATAATTACATATTAAAGAAAATGATTAATTAAAACAAAAAGCTAATGCATGTCTACATATAAAATATACAAAAGATACAACCAAAATACATGGAACAATGGAGAGCCATTGACATTAAAACACAGGAAGGAATTAAAAGAGAGAGAGAGTGCATACCTTAGTGATTTGCGACTGTAAAAACATACAAAACGAACATGTTCATATACGCATTGTAATACACTCAGAAGACTGAGAAGGAAATCCCAGATACAATCGGATTACGGAATCAAAGTAAATAAGATCAAAATAAGGAAATGAGAAAAAGAAAAGAAAGAAGGCCTAAATTGACCAGGAAAAGAAGATTTTTGAAATGAAGAAGTTTGTAGCAATGTAGGAGTCTTGGGCGTCAAACAAATTGCTTTCTTCTTTAATGGGTCACTTTCGGCTAAACAGAGATTAATGAGCCTTTAGGTCAAGCCCAATTGGAAAAGCCTAAAGTATTTTTCTAACCTCATATCAAAACGCCCAGTCTCTTTCTTTCTTCATTTTTTTTTTTTAAATATAGTCTTTAAATTGATAGTTTTAATAGCTCTTTCTTTTCTTTTTTTTTTTAGAGTTAAGTCAAACCAGTAGCTTACTCGTGCGTTGAACGACTGTTATTATTATTTTGATTATAAAATTAAATTGATAAATATAATTTAATAAATTTTTTAAAATTTTAATATTAATTTATAGAATTTTAAAAAATAATAGCAAATTAATTATTTTTTAATAAATTTAATTTCTTAAAATTTTAAATTTTTTTATTAATATAATTATATAAAAATTATTTATTAATTAATTTTAATATGATATAAATTAATATATCAAAATAATTGATATTACTATTCTTTTAAAATTAAAAATTTATTATATAATTAAACATGAATTTATTATTGAATATAATATTAAAAATATAATTTAAGATGTTATTTTTAAAATTAGAATTATTACCTAATTACAAAACTAATTTATTAGTTAATATAATATTAAAATATAATTAATATGCTATCTTTTATGATAGAATTAGTATTATTATCTAGTTAGAAAACTATTGCTTAGTTGATATAATAATAAAATATAATAAAATACTATTTTTTTTAGAATTAGAGTCAATGTTTAATTAGAAATATAACTTATAAATCAATAAATTAATTGAAGAAATTATAAATTTATACATAAATTTGAATCTCACGTGTTAAAAGTAAGTACACATGTCAAAATAAAAATTTTATGTGTCAAAAATTAAACATACATATCAGAAAAATTTTAAATATCAGAAACTAATATATATATAGATTCATATGTTTATCGATTATATTATTTTTAAAACAGTGCATTTTCTCTCAAGTGAAATCAAAATTATACAAAGTACTTCTCTCTTTACAAAACAAAAGAAAAATGTTTGCTACTAATTTACTATTATATAATATCTACATCAAGTTAAATGTAATAAAGTTCCAAATATATATATATATGTATGATATTCAAATTGAAAAGAAGCAACCAATGATACTACTTCATTCCTTGTATGCTGTTATATATAGATGAACCACTGCAAAGCTTAGCATTTGGAATCCAAAGGGGAAGACTTTTACTCTAGGTAATAGTAACTAAGGCACACACCACAAATTAAGGAAGAAGCCAGGACCACCAATTCAACCCACCATTTAGAAATTAAAATATTATATTTTCAACTGTTAAATTGAAATATTCATATACTGCTAATTAAGCCTGTGAGTGTTAGTTGGAAAGCCTATTTAGTGTATAGTGAGGGAAGAAACGATCCTTTTTGTAAAAGAATGGATGAAGAAAATTCTCAAATTGAAGAGAGATATCAAAGAGGAATCGAGTTTTAAAATACACTTTTGTGGATGGATTATAAAAGAACACTAATTGTTTTACCAATTAGAGACTGACAACACAGCCCATTTATATGATTGAAACCGGAGTTGATTCTTTAAATGGAACGTACAATTAAAGGCTTGAAAGGACCTCTTAACTTCCAAATTATATTTGCAAAGTTTTAGTGTAGGTTGGTGAATCTTTACCTTCAACAAAATAATGCATGACTTTTGTTTATTTTGAAAATGTCACTCTAGGGTCCACTGGCTGATTCCCTTCCTTAATTATTATTATTATTTTTTTAATTTTTCTCAAATTAATGAATATGAGCTATACAATATCGAATAGCTTTTCCGTTACATCTATTATAATAACGCACTTAATACAAAAGAAAAAGTTTAAATTAAAGGGTCAACCCTCTCTCAAAAAATAAAAACTTTTAATCATTCAAATCAATTGTTTCTATAACAGTAAGAAAAAGACATTTTGATTTTATAAAATTTCTACTATTGTCATCATTATCTAACATTGGCTCAAGCCGACGAGGAGGGTCTTCCATCTCAAATCAATGTTTAACTTTGCAAAATATATAGCATCATGAGGTTGACTCTTTCTGATAAAAGTGACATCAAAGAGATTATGGGTTGATAATTTTTTTTGAATCAATGATGAAACCCTAGCGTGTGAACCACGTTTAATGTACATTATATGCAATCACTTTGATTCCTTAATTTAATTTTCTTAATATCAATCTCCATATTCATCATTTTCGCAAGATGTGGCTTATGGCAAAGAACGAGGGCGTAACATTCTTGCCATTAGAATAATTGTCATAGTCTTAGCTAACGGAGTACATAATCCTACCTAATGGAGAACAAATGATGCACTTTTATTTTTATCTGTCTGTTCCTTTTGGTTTAGGGTTTTTATTCTCTTATTGTCTTTTGATACTTTATTGAATTATTGTGAGGGTATAATGAGTTTGAAGATAGTACATACTGAAGTGCCAAACCCATAACATCAATTAATTGCAACTACAGTTTGATTTGGTTTCTTTCATCAATTCATACATGAAATTTTAAAAGCTAGCACACGAAACCCTTTATCATGATGCCCAAATGCCTAAATTCATTCAATTGAAACATTAATATGATTAATGTGCGCACATGGATGCATAGTCCTTCTCTTTTTGTATTGTAAGAAGTTATAGTGGCCGATGGAAGAATATTACCTTTTGTACTAAACAAAAATTATTACCAAATTTGGCTCTTATCTATTGCGAGCAAAATATGTCCACTTTTCTTTAAAAAGTGTTAGTTCATATTTAATGTGGAGCCAATTAAGAATTGCTACTTTGATTATATTATTATTATTATTATTATTATTATTATTACTTCTTCATGGGCATCAAGTCTAAACTTTATCAAACTAAAAGAAAAGAATAATTATAATTTGAGGTAATAATCAGAAAAGTAGAAATATATTAGGTCTTAATTTCCAAATTTAACTATTCCTTCTTGTAAAAAAAAAAAAAAAAGAAGGCAAAGACAAATATAAATTTGACAATTTTTTTATGATTCAATAATTATATTTTATTGATAGATAAAGGTGACGATTTTGTTATATTCTACAATTAATTTTACACAGAATCGGATATGAGAATCATTACATTATTCATATCACCATATAATTCATACAAAATTAATTTTACTTTCAAAAGAGAAATATTCATTTTTTTTATATATTTGAAATGAGATTTTAATATATTTTTAATGAAGTTTAAATTGTATATTCTATTTGGCAGTTTTTAGTTTTCACCTCTAAAATAATCTCACCTAAAATGGTAGAAAATTAAAAAGAGATTATTTAATAAATAAATAAATCATATTGCCACAAAGGAGTGGATTGCACATAATATAAGAATACAGGACTTCAATATTAAATGTAGAGAACATATTTTATAGGGAGCATAACTGGTAGAAAGAGTAGTGATGGGCCTATAAATTTCATGACAAGCACGTTCATCAACAGCCCCCACACAGGTGAAAAATAAAAGAAAACAAAGAAATTCCATGATTAAACAACAAAAGTAAGATAAAGAGAAGCAGAAAATAAACACATAAATAAAAAAAAGCAAAGCAAGGATAACTCTTAACAGTGGTCCATCACCAACATCTAGAAATTTGGTTCAGCAACAAGCAGTTTCCATAATTATTACATTCTGCTTCTTTTTCTTCTTCTCAGATATTATTACATTCTACATTCTTCTTCTTCTATCACCAAACCGATCAAGGGAGAAAGATGGGAAAGGCAGGTACAAGATTGCCAAATTTCTGCCTGAACAGGATTAGGCCTCATGTTAGAGTTCGTTCACCGCCTATACAGTCCAAGCTTCATAGTGCAAATTCTGCTACTAAAAATGATCAGAAAACTACCGGTCAGAGTCTAGCAGGAAGCATAACTACTGCTGTTGGAGTTGGAGAAGGGAAGTCAGGCGATGATGGAGTAAAACCCTTGGTTATTAACGGTAGGAAAATTATGATAGTGGTTGATTCAAGTTTTGAAGCTAAAGGTGCTCTACTTTGGGCACTTTCTCACACTGTTCAAAGCCAGGATCTTGTCATTCTTCTTTATGTTACCAAGCCATCTAAACAAGGTTAGTCTTTCTTTTAAAATATTTTACGTTTCACTTCATGTAGTTTTTTATTCTTGTAAAGAAACATGAAGACGGTTCTTTCTTTCTTTTTCATTTTTACGATTGTAACAGCTACAAGTGAAGAGTCCAGCAAGGAAAAACCTCCAAGGGCTTATGATCTTGTAAATTCCTTGAAGAATATGAGCCAGTTGAGGAGACCTGAGGTGGGTATTTGACTGAGTCTCATTTGCTTGTTGATCTTCCAAGTAGAAATTTTCTCAAAGCTTAATTTTCCTGTCTACCTATAGCTAAATATACCGATAATATATTTTATTATTTTATATGTTATACAGAATTATATATATAAATATAATTTAAAAAGTAACTTTAAAAAGAGTGAAACGTCTTTATTCTATTAGCTGAATCTTTAAATAACGTCGATATAACAAATTTTCACATAAATGGCATCTATTACTAAAAAGAAGGGAGAAAAAGTTACCACTTCGATGCTTTAGTATTACTATTGTTACAATTATTACTATCTTTGACTATACTGTTTCTAAAGGACAAACAAATAAAATGCTGATAGCAATTTACCCTAGCGTAGATACAAATTGAGACAGCAGTGGTGGAGGGAAAGGAGAAAGGACCATTGATAGTGGAAGAGGCAAAGAAACAAGGGGTGGCACTTCTAGTGCTTGGGCAGAAGAAGAGATCAATGACATGGAGACTGATTATGATGTGGGCAAGCAACAAAGTTACAGGTGGTGTTGTTGAATATTGCATCCAGAATGCTGATTGCATGGCAATTGCAGTCAGAAGAAAAAGCAAAAAACATGGAGGATATTTAATCACTACTAAACGTCATAAAGATTTCTGGCTCTTAGCTTAAGAAATTAACTTAAAACACAAAAGAAAATAATCAATTTCATGTCTACTTGTATTTTATTTTCTTGGTTTTATGGTTCTTTATGGGTGTCCTTTCTTTCTTTTTTCTTTGTTTTTTTTGTTTTGTTTATGTAAACATATTGCTTGTAAATGATAAAAGTGTATTGAGAAATGAAAAGGGCATTGGGGTGTGAAATTAAAAGGAAGTATGTCATTATTTAGTGCATTTGGTATGGTAGCTGAGGGAGAGACAATTGGGTCCCTTCGCCTCTTTTGGGTCTCTTCTGTGTGCTACAGTGGCTAAGTTAGCCACATGCTTCTTCAACTTTTTTTCCTTCTTGACATAGACCTGCCTCGGTTCATGACATGGTATTATATATCAAGGTACACTGCAGCAGCCAATCTTATAGCTTGAGAATTTAAAGGAACTGTATATTATCACCACGTCATTTTCTAAACCTAACTCTATGCATCAGTTTATCTCTTCCCCCAAGTTTTTGGAGTTCACTGTCAGTCTTATTAGTCTTCTGTAAAAAGATCAAACCAAAATCGTTTGGACTCAAGATTCAAAAAATCGAGCTTCTATCTGATAGTACAGGTGATAAATATAGCCTGATAATTCCTTTCATTTGATCCTACCCTTCTAAACAAAATCTCAAGTTTTAAAAAGATCCAGTAAAGCCTATGTAATCTTCAAGCCTGGATTAAAAAATTAAGTCCAAAGTAAAAGGGAGGATGACGAACCATTCCCAATTTCGACAAGCACTTTTCCCTGCCAAAGACCCCACTGCTGGCCTGCCAGTGATAATTCCACACAGTTATTTTGGGCTTGAATCTAATGCAAAAGGTAGAGCCCAGGGTTTTGTCCTTCCTATAAACAATAGGTCTGCTATGATTTTAGGCAGTGAACAGGTCAGCAAATTACTCCAAACCCATTATTGTCCTTTGACTTAGGCAAATTTGGCTCTTTTCTTACCTGAATTTGAGTGCAAAGCCCTTATCCATCATGAGCGGCAGCATTTCTGGCCCCCCTCGAACACTTTCTCTGCCAAAGGTCTCAGCATTTATTGTTAGTTCTTGTTCTTTTCTTTATCTACTGTAAATCTCTTCCTCCCCTTCTTAACAAAATATACGGTACTCCCACTGTTTATAAGCATGTTTCTTGCTTGTACACAGAGAAGTTTCTTTCTTTACTACTATTATCAAAGAGCAAAGACTTTTGGAAGACTACTGTATAAAGTGCAAAAAGTTTGGAAGGGAAATGTTTAAAGATCCATGTTACTAAAGAATATAAATAATTTATAGCTATTATGATTTAACCAACCAACTGTCAAATTCTAGTTATTGAAGTATTAATTGGATTTCAATCTAATCTCTCTACACTCCATTCATTCTCTATCACCTTCCATTCCGCTAAAAGGAGGCTATCAATTGAATTGAATTTCTTGCAGAGGTGTCAATTTTGGCATGGTCTCATTTCATGTCTGGCATGACTTTATTTCTTTCAAAATGCCTTGAATTCTAGAAACTGTGAGGTTTCACAAATATGAGAATTGATTAAATAAATTCTAGCATTTTTATACTTTCAAACCAAGGTGTAATATAATATTATGTTTTTGTTCAGAATTCTTCTTTGCCATGTATACATATTTTTTCTGCATAAAGGCACCTACCTACTAATTTGAGCTATTACCAATCAGTCTTTGTCATGGATGGTGATTCATATGTTAGATGGATCTCCTTCCACAAACAACCCAATAAAGAAAAGACAAAAAGAAGTTATATGTTAGAAAACAAACATGGGAAGTGGATGGATCCTCATATCTTTCAATGTCCAGTGGCGCTATTATATCACTGAATTCAACTCCAGGAGCTGTCTGGCTTATCATGGTAAGCACTTGTTGCTGGCTTGACCATTAGTAATCCTTTTCCAGTTTTGCTATTTAATGCTGCTCTTTCTGCTTCACATTTCACCTCCAACTGCCATGCATGTTCAAGATTGCACAGAACATCAATCATAGTTGGTCGTTCAGTTCCCTTGTCAGCTAGGCACTTCAAAGCAACTTCTGTAAACGTCTTAAAACATTCTGGTGACGTTTTATCTTTCAAAAAAGGATCAATAATCTCATCAAGGATTCCCCTCTCATGGAAATTTAATGCCAGTCAGCCAAAGCAACTGTGTCATTCTCTGTTGTCAGATGTACTGCTGGCCTTGCACATAAAACTTAAGACAACACTACTCGAATAGAGTACACATCTGACTTCTCTGTCGATTTATGGCGGCGGTAGTACAAAGGATCTAAATAACCAAAACTACCTTTAACAGCAGTGCTGACATGAGTATTACTGATAGACAATATGGCAGGGCCAATCTTTGACAATCCGAGATCTGAAACCTTGGCTTCCCATCTCTTATCCAAAAGAATGTTTGTTGTCTTCACATCACAGTATTTGGTGATGCAAAACTATAATCTCGATCAGTAAACCATGTTCGACCATCAGGTGCCTTTTCTATATCAAATGAGGAACCACAACTGAGGAGGATCTGGTCATCAGGTGATTGATTTTTCTTATTTTTGGTAAACGTAAGGTAATTGATGCAAGGAAGGAAGAGGCAATCAAAAGCCACAAGCTCGGTCCTCTATGGTATCTTAGCATGGATGCCATTGCCCGAAGAGAAGGAACAAACAGAAATCTATTCACCCTGATAATAATCGATTTGATCTTTCACTGAAAAGGTCCGTCTTCCCAGTCTATATACCGGTTGAACAAATTAGTTCTTTGTTCTCTGCAATTCAGCAAGCAGTTCTACAAATCTAATAGTTATATTCAGGAAGCAAATTGCATACTGGCCTTCTCTTTTACTTCTTGTCGGTGTCCATTAAAATTCCAGTAGCATGTTCTGCCACTTAGACAAATCTCAGTAAAGAAATAAAGTGTTGTGCCAAGACTCCCAACTTATCGCGGTCTCTTACTGTAATGTTGCTTTCCCTTTCGTCAAAGGATAAAAGTATTCACGTTCATTTGTAAGAAAATTTCCATGCTGTTTACGGTTACCCGGCTAATTGCACGTTTGAATCGTGACGCTAGGCATTTGACAGAATTGAGCTCATTTAATCCAATTTCTTTTCTGTTGATATTTTTGTAATGTGCACTGAAATTGCTTCTTTTCACAAGATAAATCCAATCAAATTGAAAATGGTGACATTATATTAAATCCCACAGTACAAGAAAGAAAGAGATAAACATAAGGGGTTAGAAATTACTAATGTCTCAAGCTTTCAAATAATAAAACCATAAAAAGAAGACAGATCCATTATTTCCTTTCATATAGAAAGGATTTTATTGTTGATTACTGCTTTCGCAACTTGCGAAAATAAGCAGCAGGGTCTTTCTCAAAATCAGCCCTGGGAATGCGATAACCTTTGCCTGGAGCTTTCATAGTCCTCCCAATCGTTGAAGCTGAACCTGAGGTTTCTGAAAAAATACCAGCTATGCCAGTGACAACTGCAGCAACACCTACCACTGCACTGAGAATAAAACCTATTCCGGAGCTCTCGTTCTTGCCTGACATTTTTTAGTTTTCTTCTTCTTGTAATTTTCTTTGTTCGCTGCGAATGCCAACTGTGGAAGAGTTCGGTTGATTATATGGTCGAACTATCAGCGGACTTGAAAAGTGATCATTTAATTTTTCCATTAAATTGTGGTTACCAAAATAGTTGTGGTGGTCAAGTTTCTTCGTGGAATTCTGTGAATGGACTAGGTAAAGCAAAAGGGATTGAGTTCTTTCGGTGAAGTTATTTGATACCATTTGGAGACTGTCACTTCATGTATATAGTTCATGTATTTGCATCAAAAGGCCTTGCAATTAAACTTCTAATTCTTTTCCTTCCTTCTTTCTTTCTTTTTTAATAATTAAGCTTTCCAATATTACAACCATCAACCCTTTACTTGAAAAAGAAACGAAAATGAATAGTGTTCTTGAAAAGAGAGCGAGAGAGGGTTGAGTTGGAAACTGGGTCATTTGACCTTCAAAGTTCTAGTTTTCCAATCCTTAGTGCAACAATGAATGTGCCATTCCAAGACGGGCATAATGTGCAGGAATCTTTTTTAACTGTCCAGTCCTTAGCCCGTTATCCACTTGCCATGGCAGAATAAAATGGTTGTTATCCAAAGTTTTTGTTTATTTTGTTTTCTTCGTGTTATGCTAAGGTTTTGATTTGAATTTATATACATTAGTTAAACTGCTGAGAAATTAAAACAAAAATTGATGAACATAAATATTGATACAAGGCAATGGAAATGAAACTTCAGGATTGAATTCACTCTTCAACTTAGCAGTGACAAGATTATGATCTGGTGACCATCCGTTCATATGTCTATAATATCTTGCTTAGAGTTCTATGATCACTTGAGTCCAAATTTTTTGAACTCTTTTCATACTGTCATTATTACATATTGATTGTTCTTTCTTTTGTTAGAAATGTAAACTGCTCACGTATCAAAAGCAAAAGAAAACGAAAAATTGATGGAAATTAACATAAGAGGCTTTTATAATATGACAACTCCATTAAACTTTTCATTACCAAACAGTTCATAAGCAACAATAGCATACATATTCCTCCTGAACTCATGATGATTCCGTTCCTAAAGCTCCTTTTATTGTTTTTCTTTCAGGAGGAAATTATAGTACATTTATAAACTGGGGCTAGAGCCCTAATGAAAATAAAATTACCCTTAATACAACCCTGGAAAAGCTACATCCACACTTTCCTGCTTCAGAATATCATGGAGATCACGATACATAGGGGGGCAAGACAGTTCTTGATACACATGTGGCTCTTCCAATCCATAATTTGCCAGCCTATCTGCACAGCGGTTTTGCTTGTTTTTGCAATGCTGTACTTCCCAGCCCTTCTGGAGCAGTTGTTGGATTTCACTTGCAAGTATATAATTATCGTTTTGACGGTTCGTTTTGATTTTGATCATCTGTACGACACCTTCATTGTCCGTCTCCACTATCAGCTTCTCACAACCAATTTTCCTAGCCAATTTGAGCCCTTCAATCAATCCCAATAGCTCAGCTTTAACAGAAGTACTGCCAAGACCCATATAGCACTTAAATCCCCTAATCCATCGACCTCTGGAGTCCCTAATCAGTCCACCGGCTGCCGCTGGACCATCTTCTCCTCTCTTTGCTCCATCTGTGTTGAGTTTCATGCACCCAGTGGTAGGTGGTTCCCATGAGATCGACTTTGGAATTGGAGTACTACAGTTGCCCAGTTCATTTCTTTCGGTAAGAGACTTTGAGTCTGAAGAAAGGAGAGCAGCCGCACCACCAATCAGGATAGCTGCTGCTCCTGCTGCAACAACTGCCTTTGAAAAAAGACTAGCTCCTTCGTTATTTCTTTCTCCCTGTTGAGTCTCTGCCTCTCTGTCCTTGCCGCTCTCTGTGCTTTCACTGGCACCCATTCTCTTCAAATCTCAGATTTTTTACTGGCTTACTTTGTTTTGTTTTACTTTCTGAAGAAAAGAGCTGAAACTGAGTGTATATATAGAATATAGTGCATTCAAAGAAATTGACAGTCAGTGACTTGTTAGTCCAGCCAAATACACTTTGTTTCTTTTTCTTGGTGGCAACCTTGGAACTTTCCTCTTTTTCTGAGAACAACTTTTGAACTTTCTTAACCATGAAGAATTATTAATTTCATTAGCTTTGCAGAAGTGTCAGGTGGCCTAGGTTAAGGAAGTTCATGCGATTGGTTCGACAAAAGAGCAAAGCAACATAGTCATAGTCATAGTCGTCGCAGAGGTCCACCCACCATTTATATTTATAATTAAAATGAAAAGCAGTTTAGTCCCTTTCCTTGCCGACGTACCATAAAAAGAAGAAGTTTGGCAACTAACACAAGTGTAGACTTGGCCATTCTAACTCAGCTGCAATTTGCTCTACTACGCGGGCTGCCCTTGTGTGCTTCATGTACCATTTCACTTTTGGATTAAGTTTTGTACATGAATACACCAAATTAGTAAATAATAAAATCATAATATCCTACAGTTGGTTTATACTGTTGTAAAAGGACTATATATCAAATAAAGATGGCTTTGTAAGTAAAAGTAAAATGATTATAAGGATTGTATACCATATAGTCATTGCTCCCAAATTTTTATTTTGTTGGGTCATTCAAAATTATCAAATATTTTATTTCAGTCCAACCTATCATTTAAAACAATTAGAATTGTATAAATTGTCATGTTGATAAATCAAAGATGGACTTTTAAACATAAAAATTTATGAAATTAGAGAAATAAAGTAAGACTTTAATTATTTTTACAACAGATGATAGCAGACCCACCAGTCCTATTGTCTTCAATCAATCCCTCATGCAAAGCAAAGTAAATATAAAAGAGGTAGTGTTAAAATTAAGTTTTTCTTCAAGGAATAATACTTGGTGAAAGAGAAACAAGCATACACTCACCCAAATAGGATAAAAAGATAAAAATGAAGATTTTCCTTTTCTTGACACTGACCCAACTGTATAATTTTAACCATAACTTTGTACAAATCATTCAAGAGAATTGACCAACCATTTACATTTAGTCCATGGATTTTAACTTGGAAACTTGGAAATGAGATGCAAAGATTCTCTAGAAAGGAAAGAGCAGTATTGTCATCATTCATCAACTGAACAAAAGAATATATTGTTGCAAATGAATGGAAACATGCTAGCTTTTGGATCAAAAGTATTTTGTACCATAATCAGCGATTGATTCATAACAGCATGCATTAAAATCTCAAAATACTACTGTTTAAGGGGAGAAAGAATGTTAAATTACCATCTTACATAAAGTATTTAAGGAATAATATACGGTGCACAAAGACGAATAAGATATAGGTAACAGTTCGAATGACAGCGAAGAGATTAATCCACCGTCAAAAAGGAATTCAATCATGGTGCCGACTCCAGAAAAGAAAAAGTACACCCATCAGCATCAATTCTTGATTTATACTCGCTAATACTAGCTTTAGTTTGACGAAGTGATGTTCTTTGATAACCAATTCATTATTAATCTCATCATACCTTCATTTTTTTAAAACTAATTTTAGATTGGATGTTATAGCAATATAATCAGGTAAAAAACTTATCTTATTCAAGTATGCTTGCAAAGAATTTTAATATGAAATTGGAAATAATGAAATGATAATTCTGAAACTCTAATAAAAAAAAACACAAAACAAGCCATTAAAAAACGCTATTATCTCAAGCGTTCAAATTTCATTACCATTCACAATTATTTATTCCTTCCCATTTAGCCAGTAATACATCATGGTGCGAAAGTAATAATTTAGAAAATTGAGATGATGAATTGTTGAGTATATTAATTATGATCTTTTTACAATTGATTCTGTAGGTATTTATACGTACATACATAACGGTAGCATATTCTATTTGGTTGCCTTGGTATCTCTGTCCAACGTCCCTTTCTTTTCAGGGAAAGGTTGGAGTGGCCTTGAAAAGTGATCATTTAATTTTTCCATTAAATTGTGGTTACCAAAATAGTTGTGGTGGTCAAGTTCTTCGTGGAATTCTGTGAATGGACTAGGTAAAGCAAAAGGGATTGAGTTCTTTCGGTGAAGTTATTTGATACCATTTGGAGACTGTCACTTCATGTATATAGTTCATGTATTTGCATCAAAAGGCCTTGCAATTAAACTTCTAATTCTTTTCCTTCCTTCTTTCTTTCTTTTTTAATAATTAAGCTTTCCAATATTACAACCATCAACCCTTTACTTGAAAAAGAAACGAAAATGAATAGTGTTCTTGAAAAGAGAGCGAGAGAGGGTTGAGTTGGAAACTGGGTCATTTGACCTTCAAAGTTCTAGTTTTCCAATCCTTAGTGCAACAATGAATGTGCCATTCCAAGACGGGCATAATGTGCAGGAATCTTTTTTAACTGTCCAGTCCTTAGCCCGTTATCCACTTGCCATGGCAGAATAAAATGGTTGTTATCCAAAGTTTTTGTTTATTTTGTTTTCTTCGTGTTATGCTAAGGTTTTGATTTGAATTTATATACATTAGTTAAACTGCTGAGAAATTAAAACAAAAATTGATGAACATAAATATTGATACAAGGCAATGGAAATGAAACTTCAGGATTGAATTCACTCTTCAACTTAGCAGTGACAAGATTATGATCTGGTGACCATCCGTTCATATGTCTATAATATCTTGCTTAGAGTTCTATGATCACTTGAGTCCAAATTTTTTGAACTCTTTTCATACTGTCATTATTACATATTGATTGTTCTTTCTTTTGTTAGAAATGTAAACTGCTCACGTATCAAAAGCAAAAGAAAACGAAAAATTGATGGAAATTAACATAAGAGGCTTTTATAATATGACAACTCCATTAAACTTTTCATTACCAAACAGTTCATAAGCAACAATAGCATACATATTCCTCCTGAACTCATGATGATTCCGTTCCTAAAGCTCCTTTTATTGTTTTTCTTTCAGGAGGAAATTATAGTACATTTATAAACTGGGGCTAGAGCCCTAATGAAAATAAAATTACCCTTAATACAACCCTGGAAAAGCTACATCCACACTTTCCTGCTTCAGAATATCATGGAGATCACGATACATAGGGGGGCAAGACAGTTCTTGATACCCATGTGGCTCTTCCAACCCATGTGCGATCCTGAAACATAACAGAGGAAGGTGAAAAAATAACATTGCAGTTGAATTCATTAGTGATCCGGCCGACGGATAAAAGATTAGATTTAAAGGCAGGAATAAATAAGACATTGTTAAGAGTTTGATTGAGTAATGCAGTATTGTCGCTACCTTGGATTGGAATATTGTGTCCATTAGCGACTGTCACATGCTGAAGGGTTTTTCCGGGAGAGAAATTTTGCAATTTCATTAAATCCCAAGTCATGTGATCAGAGGCACCGGAGTCAATAATCCAATCAGTAGAGCGACGAGTTAATTTTGTTGGAACAGAATTAAATGAGTTAGATAATCGAACGACCCATCGGGTTGTTGATTCGAACTTGAAGGGAGACTGTAGGGTCGGATTCATGAGGGCGGGTCAGGTCAGAATTGGAGGCAGCAGACAGGTGGGTCGGGTCGGGTTGCTCACTGCCGAGTTGGGTAGTAGAGTTGGGTCGGGTTGCAGCGCTGTCGGGTCGGGTCATGAAGTCACATCGGGTTTATTTATTTGACCCGGTATGTACACCCGACTCCCTTAACCCTAAAAAAATACTCCCGCTGCTCCCACTCTCACTCTCGACATATAACCCTTGTCGATGGTCTTTTCGGCCGCTGCCACCCCATTTCTCTCGTTTGCCCCCTTTCTTCACTCCCCCAGGTCCTTCCCACCCCCGAGATGGCCGTAGGTGGGGGTAGAGGTGCCAGCAACCATCGCGGGAGTGACCCTGCCTTTGGCAGTGGTCACAGCGTGCGATGGCGCTTGGTCCTCCCCTCGCCCGGGCTAATTCTCGACGGATGTTGAAGGCGTGGCTATCTGCGAGGTCGGGGGCAGGGTTCATAGTGCTCCTTCGAGTCTCCTCGCGCTGTATTGTTGCGATGACAACGTCGATTTTGGGGAGTTCTCCTCCAAGGAGGATATGTGATCTCAAGCTTTCGTAGCTTGAGTCCAGACCTCCCAGGTAGGTAAGAACGAGATCTTGTTCTGCTCGTCGTTGTAGCTCCTTTGGGTTGTTTGATGGCGGAAGGTAACTCTGCAACTCTTCCCATTTTGTGAGTAGTTCTGTTGCATATTGAGATGAGTTTTTGGTCCCCTGTGTGACTTGTGACAACTCTTGCTTGAGTCTAAATATGTGCGCGAAATTGTGCTGTGGCCATATACGCTATGCATTTTATCCCAAATTGATTTTGAAGACTCTAGTAAGATACAGAGTTTGGAGATTTGTGTCTCCATGGTGTTTGTAATTATTGACATGACCAAATGGTCAGTCGTTTGCCATTCTTCCATTCTGTCTAGTTCTTCTTCTGTTGGGGCTTCCGCCTTTCGGCCGGTGGGTTGGTCCGATGATGAACCCGACTTTCTTCGAGGGCAATGTATGCGGATTTCAACCATTCGAAATAGTTGGAATTGCCTTTAAGTGTTATGTTGGTTAATTTGTCATTTTGAGACATAGCTGGAAAAAAATTAGTAGATGATGGGTACAGGTTAAACCTGCTTTGATACCATGTAGAAAATTGAGATGATGAATTGTTGAGTATATTAATTCTGATCTTTTTACAATTGATTTTGTAGGTATTTATATGTACATACACAACGGTAGCCTATTCTACTTGATTGCCTTAGTATCTCTGTCCAACGTCCCTTTCTTTTCTGGGAAAGGTTGGAGTGGCCTTACCCTGTCACAGGGATAGTTGCTCCCTTTCTCAGGGCCTGTGATGAATTGCCCTGCATAGGCTTTTCTGACTGTGCAGTGTCTAAGGTCACTCTTTCTTCATTTCTTCTTTCAACAAATAAGCAGCGGGGTTCTTTCAAAAATTTCCCTGGAAATGCGAGCATCATTGCTTGGAGATATCATTGTCTTTTCAGCACATGAAGCTGATCCTGAGCCTGCTGAAGTAGCCGATTTTGCACCCCCTGCCAGTCCACTGGGATTAATAACATCTGCTGTTCCAGAGTTCTCATTCTTGCCGACATTTTCACTTCTCTTCCTTTTCAGAAATGCGTTTTCTTTGTTGACTTGTTGCCAATGCCAAGAGTGAAACAGCTTGGTTGATTGGGAGTCATCAAGTAGTATAAACTAATTAAATTTTCTCTTAAATTAAGGATGCCAAATTAAAACTGTGGTGATGGTCAATTTTCTTTTATTGGATTTGGTGAATGACTTGGTGAAAGCAAATGGGATTTGTTCTTCAATCAAGTCTTCTAACACTACAAATTTCAAAAAGAAACCCTTCCACTTCCTCATCCTGTACTATATACATTTAAGAAGTTCTAATACCACTGACATATCTTCTTGTTATTTGAATCATATGTATTCAATGAATGGACTCCATTTTTATTTATTTATTTAATTTTTATAATAGAGTCGGACTTCTTAATTAAATCACCATTATTTGCTCTTAAGTTAATAATTCAGGCTTAGGTTTTATACAATTGGCAATCTTCTTGATGAGAAAAATACCATATGCATTCCCGAATTATATTGCTTCATTTTTTGGAAAAAAAATTATTGTATAATGAGTTATGATTAATTACAATACTAATGTGGTTCTAGACCAACCAAGACTTCTATGCATTATTTAACTTATTCATCTTTTCTCCCAAGTTTCCGGAGTTTACTATCAATCTTATTGGTCTTCTATAAAAGGATCATGTGCCTAATAATTCAGTGACCGGATGTTTACCTCAGTTTGACTAGAATTTAAACTATTCGAGCTTCTATCTGAATCTGATAGTGCAAGATACATATATATCCTGACAATTCCTTTCATTTGATCCTTCCCTTCGAAACAAAATCTTAACTCTTAAAAATATTCAATAAAGCCTCTGAAATTTTCAAACCTGGATTGGAAAATTAAGTCCAAAGTAAAGGGAGGCTGATGAACCATTCCCATTTCCTCTGCCCAATTCCCCACATACGGCCTGCCAGTGATAATTCCACACAGTTATTTTGGGCTTGAATTGAGTTTAGGCAGTGGACAGGTCAGCAAATGACTCAATACCCATTGTTGTCCTTAGACTTGGGCAATTTGGCTCCTTTCTTACATGAATTTGAGTGCCCAGCCGTTATACATTGTTTCTTGGTAAATAATCGTTCTTGTTCTTTTTCTTTATCTACTGTAAATCTCTTGTTCGTCTTCTTAACAAAAGGAAATGTTACCATCTCTAATTTTAGTTATGTTAATATTAATCGGATTCCAGTCTCGTCTCAATAATAGGTTTTATACTCCTATTCATTATCACCTTCCATTCCACTAAAAGGAGGTAAAGAAGCAAAGAAATGTTTAATTGAATTGAATTTGTTGCAAAATCATGTGAATTCAAACTAAATCAATTTTTGGCTAATTCTTTTAGTTTTGATAAAAAATATTTTAATTGGTAAATTATTTGTAATTATAATTTTTTTTTAATTTTGATAAAATTAAGTAATTTAACCGTTGACGTAATTTATTTACGCTGTGTCATTTCATGGATCAATTTATCCATTATTCTTCCAAGTTGAAGATTGGTTAAAATTATAATCATTTTGCAATTCAAGTTACATTTTACCAAATTAAAAAAGATGGATTAAAATTACCAAAAATCATATAATTTTAGATTTTTTTTATCTTTTTTTTACCTATTAGGCCAGGAAAAAAGAAGAAGCAGTGCTTAGTTAAAGTTGTACCTAGCCTAAGCAAAACAGAGAGTGAAAAACAAAATAACTTGTTTCTAAAGAAGTAGCCATTATGCAGCGCCAAAAGACAAATAAATTAAGGACAAACTTCTAGACTTAACAAGTAGATTTTCCCATTCTTCCATAAACTTTTTGCTTTTACCTCCCAACTGGAATCATGATTTCAGAGAATTCCACTCCTGGATTCATATCTGAATTGCCCATTAACCTTAAGCCCATATTTCTATCCTCATTATTGTCATACATTTGCAGTTTTAGTGCCAACTCTAAGCTCCAAATTACCTCATTAATTGATGGCCGATCCAGACCTCGATTTGCCAAACATTTTTGTGCGATCTCCATGAACTTTGTGAGAGATTCCGGCGCAATCTTTCCTTCCAAATTTTTGTCAATGAGTTGATCCAAATCTCCTTTCTCATAGCAATTTAAGCCCCACTCAACAAAGGTTTCAGGATCCTCATCTTCCTCATTGTAATTATCTTCTGATACAGCAGGATTCACCACAAATTTGGCAGAAAGTACCTCCAGTAGCACCACTCCGAAAGAGTAGATATCAGATTTTTCTGTTAATTTGTGAAACCTGCAATATTCTGGATCCAAATAGCCAATGCTACCTTTAACTTTTGTGCTTCCATTAGTAGGGCCTATTTTGGACATGCCAAAATCTGAAATCTTGGCAATCCAGTTCTCATCTAACAGGATGTTGCTAGTCTTGACATCACGATGAACGATTGGATGCTTCAATCCTGTATGGAGATAGCACAAACCTTGCGCAGCTCCAGTGCATATCTGGAGCCTTTGGTTCCATGAAAGAGGTGATTTTTGTGTTTTGTTGACAAAATGAAGATGATCAAACAGATTTCCATTAGGCATATACTCATATACAAGAATCATTTCCTGTTCATCATTGCAGAAACCCATTAAAGAAACAACATTGTGATGACGAAGTAGAGAAAGTGTGTTGATCTCCGCCTGAAATTCGCTGAGACCCTGTTCAACAGTTGCTTGATTCCCACGCTTGATGGCAACTGTAATCGCCCCACCATCAATGTAACCTTTATAAACCACACCAAATCCACCAATACCAATGACCTGTGCCTCATCGAAGTTATTAGTTGCTGCTTTGATCTCTTTCATCGTGAAATAGCGACAGACTGATGACTGGCTATGACATGTCTTCTCTTGTTTTGTCCTTCCCCTTGCTGCTCTAATCCAAAAAGCAAACGTAAGCAACGCCAACATCACTGCACTAAGCGAGCATCCAATGCTGATGATGATAAGTGATCTTTTCTTTGAACTGCTTCTGGATGATTTAGGAAATTGATTAACTAGCAATTCTTGGGGAGAATTAGGTCCAGCAAGATTTCCACCATAGTTGTTTAATTTGAAAATCTCCACCCCATTTAAGAGAGCATCATAGTATTGAGAATGTAGCACGGATGCAGAGTTGGGGTGCAGCTCGAGCCAAAGATCTTGGATATTCATTTCACTCAGTTCTGGAACCATTATAATGTAGTCATTATACAGAGGAACACCTTGCCCACCACTCCAGCCAAATATATCAGCTTGATCTTCAGCTGTTTGATTATTGATGTATATACGAAATACTCTTTGATTAACCCTTGTTATATACCGAGCAACCTCGCAGAAATGAAGCCTGACAAGATACTTAAAACCAGTTTCAACAGAAAAATACCAGCTCAAGTTAAAATTCAAGTTGATTTGAGGACTATTACCCATATAACGGGCAGTGCGATATACCGATTGAGGTGCAGTATATTCTGGTACAGCTGATGTATACCTGATGGAAAGATTCAAATCAAATGCACGTTCCCCTTTAGCAGATCCAAAAATGTATGGATCATCTTTTATCCAAGTTCGAAACATCCCTGAATCATGTTTGGGAGAAATATCGGCGCCTGCTACATTTATTCTGTAAACTGTTTCAAGTGCAGATTTGTTGTCCAATGTGATCACCATCGCAGGATACCCAACAAAAGGAAGAGGAACATCCTCTCCCTTTATGTAGAGATTCATCGGCATTGAAACTACTTCAATTCCATTAACAAAAGCAAATGCATCAGATTCATTTGAGGAAGGGCTAAACGTTAAACAAAGCGAATGGTTTTGTACTTCAATTATGAATTCTTTGAAAAATGTATCCACGTTCTTGTAATTGGCAGCAAGAGTGGCACTGAAGTTGCTAAGGAGAGTACGGTTATCACCATCGATAACAGAGAGAAATGCTCTGGATGCATTGAGACCTGAGTATGATGATGGATAGAAGTGAAGACGAACAAATTTTGGACCTGGTGTTACATTAAAAGTGTAGGTGAATTTAGAGTAGAACAGTCTAGCTGTTTTATAAGGAACTTCTGGAATTCCGATGGCTTCATCGAAAAACGAGGCTGTGGATAGAGTAGAGTTGCTGTGCGAGTTGAAAGCTGTAAACTTTGATCCGACATCACCAGTCCAGTTCCGGCCATCAAAAGACAAAGTTTGCGAATCGAAGCTGGAACCGCAATCAAGAGCAATGTTCTCCAAGGGCGCATAAGGATGATCAACATCTGCAGCAATGACTGCATTAATCAGATGGAAGGAGAAATAATAGAAGTGAAGAGAGATGAATATGAGCAGAGTCTTAGAGCTAGTTTCCATGGTGGATGATTTTCTATTTCTCTTTTTTCTTTTCCTTCTTTTCTGGTCTTCTTTTGCGGTCTAAGATATTTTCTATTTTTGTTACTTGGTGGGCTATTAACTAATGCTGACCTGGAGACATGATTCCGACAGATGATGAATTCTCCAACACATGCAGAAGAAGAAGAGAAAAAAAAGTCTCCCTCTGCTTTATTTATAAAATCTATTCACGCGGCTGACTGACCCGCGCGATTAGTCAATAATCGACAGTTGTGGTTCAAGCTATCATAGTGGCATCATGTTGGGCTCTTCTCTTGTATAGGTCAATGCTAACATAAAACTAAGCAAGATTTTCCAAAGACGGTGATTATTAATCACCTCTGGTTGTTCCGGCTCAAAGATTTAAACTTTTCTTTTTCTTTTTTGTGAATCAAAGATTTAGACTTTGACGCCTGTTATATTAATTTTTATATAGTACAGTATCACGAAATAGAAAAAATGTCTTGGACCACCGGTAGTTGAGGATTTAATACCCGTCAGGATCCTCCTAAATGTCTCTAATTTGATATTTTAACTATTAAGACAATAAATGATAAGTCTTTTATAAATATAGAATAACACGAGTTTTTCTTTTCTTTGAAATCAAAGCAACTTCATTAGATTAAAGTATCAGCAAGAATAAAAAGAGTTTATATATGTACAAATAGGAAGAGTGAGCAATCTGAAGTCTTCCTTAAACTGAAATATGGACCTTGTAAACAAATTATGACGCTAAATCTTAAGAAACCATGTAATTTTTCTTTTGCTTTGGATTCATCATGCTCCTCTAATCAAGAATTTCCATTGGAAATCATGAAACTACAGTTCCCATATCATCGAACAATCTGAAGAAAAAGGATGTTCAATGTAATAGCCATTTCCAAAGACTTTACAATTGACCCGCGGAACTCGGTATTTTTCAAATCTATTCTGAATGATTATGCACCACTCATTTAGTAATACTATACTTCCTTGTCAGCATCAGCTCTCTCCTGTAATTGCAATGACAGCTCCAGACCGTAAAGAACATCACTCATCAATGGCCGTTGGGCTCGCTGATCGGCCAAGCACTTGACCGCAATTTCAACGAAATTGGTCATAGACTCAAAAGTAATTTTTCCTCTTAGGAAAGGATCGACGATGAAATCAATAGCGCCACTTTGATGATAATGCAGAGCCCATTCAGCCAAACTAACCTTATGTTCCTCTCCTTCCACTATAGCTGGTCTTGCACAAAGCACTTCTAGCAGCAGCACACCGAAAGAGTAAACATCTGATTTCTTACTCAGTGTTCTAGTTCGATAATAAACAGGGTCCAGATAGCCAAAAGTACCCTTCACCTCAGTTTTAACATGGCTACGCGATGCTGTAGTCGGGCCTATTCTCGACAGTCCAAAATCTGAGACCTTAGCCACCCATTCATCATCCAACAATATGTTGGTGGACTTGATGTCTCTATGAATGATTGAATGCTTTGTTCCAGTGTGAAGATAGTGCAATCCTCGGGCAGCACCTATGCAAATCTTGAGCCTTTGATTCCACGATAATGGTGAATTGTCTTTCTTGTAGAGATAATCACGGAGAGTGCCATGGGACATGTAATCATAGACTAGAATTAGTTCGTTGTCCTCCTGGCAGAAGCCAAGAAGGGATACAAGGTTTGTGTGACGAAATGCTGACAACAAATTAATCTCAGTTAGAAACTCTTGAAATCCTTGATGGGAGGCTGAATGTTTGCGCTTGACGGCTACTTGGATGGTTCCTCCATCTATCAGACCCTTGTAAACCTTCCCAAAACCACCCACACCAATCACTAGAGCTTCACTGAAATTGTTGGTGGCTACTCTCATATCGACCAATTTGAACTCACGGCAGTTCCCTGATTGTGTTATCAATGGCCTTTTTGAGTTTCTTTGGCTATGGTCTCTGGAACAGAAAGATTTCCTTTTTGTACACCGGTATACAAAGTAGCAACAAATAAAACTCCCACCGAGACAGCCTAAAATGCCTCCAAGAATAACAATAAGTAGAATCTTCTTCTTTCTTATTCCAATTTCTGGTTGAAAATAAGGTGCAAGATTGTTATTCGCGTCACTAAATTTCATAATCTCAACACCATTTAGAATTGCATTCTTGAACATGGGTTTTGATTCTGTGTTGGGGTGCAAAGCTAGCCACAAATCCTGCTTCTCTCCTGTTCCTTGTGGAACCATAACAATATAATCTCTGTAAATTGCAACTAATGGTGCTCCAGCCAAAGCAACTACATCCAAACTATTCTCTACCGTCCTATTGTTAATATAAACTGTGAAAACTCTCTGATTCACCCCCGTTACCTCGTAAGAGATCTCACAAAAATGAAGCCTGACAAGATATTTGAAACCCGAATCAATAAAGAATGTCCAAGTTAGGTTGTAGGTCATACTAATAGCGTCATCGACGTCCATTGTCCTGGCTGATGCATATAGGAGTGTAGGGACAGCATACTCTGACATGTTCCATGAGTCCTGTGTATCTTCAAGCGTATGAATGACCTGACCACTCATGAAGCCCAAAATGTAGCTGGAGTCGTCCGGCCAAATACTTTCAATGAACTCACTTCCCCCGACATTCACTCTGTGTAGCATCTCAAAGGCAGGATCATTGTGAGCAGAATAATTGTAGAAATTGGAGGGAAGGTTGTAAATTTCTAATCCATTGACAAAAGCATAAGCTTTAGGAGATGGGATAAAAGTGATGTTCAATAGGTTCTCCTTCAAGTTAACAACGAATTCTTTAGTGAAATAAGCTAATTTTGAAGTACTAGCCACTGGAGAAGGGCTAAAGTTGTTCAGGAGAGTGTACTTGCCAGAGACCACCGAGAAAGAGGCCTTAGAATTGCGGTCAAGGCCAGAATAAGAAGCCGGATAGAAGTGAAGGCGGATGAATTTGTACCCAGGAGAGAAAGGGAATGCATAGGCAAATCGAAAACGACAGAGGCGTGCAGTTAAGTATGGGATCTGGGGCACTTTTTCGTTAATTGGAGTTGAAGCAGCAGAAATAGTTGTTCTGTCAGAATCTGCAGGAATGAACTTTGAGCCTACATCACCAATCCAATACTTTCCGTTGAAAGATGAAGATCCGGAAGATCCGCAATTCAGCACAAGTTTATCCAAGCAAGTGTTCGAAGAAATATTGTTGGATTCACAGATAGTAGAATTAAATATTAAGTAGAAACATAAATGGGTTATGATTGAGCAATACCAGTAGTTCATTGAAGGAGAGCTCCAGTGGATATTATCAGTCTGAGACGGCTAAAGTCGTTCAACAACTCTGTTGATGGTTTCAAGTGCAAATGTGCTAGAAATACTAAAACAGAGAATTTTTCTGTCTGCTAATGTTTCAAGCTTCCATGAGACGCACAGAAAATGGGGAGACTAATAGATGATGAAAATGATTGCTGTAAGAATTTATCAAGTTAATATTTTAATAACTAATTATGTATTCATAAAAGTAAAAGTAAAATAAAACTGGTCAAGACCATAGAAAAATAATTATTTAATTAACCTTTATAATACTTTTTATACAATAATCTATTACACCTATCATTCTTCAAAAGCTAATACCAAAACTTGAAAACCTGATGTGTTTTAAGTCAACAATTTAATACAATAAATACACTTCTTTTTCTTTTTCTTGACAATAACTTTTTTTTTTTTTTATTAATGGAAAAATATATTTATAAAATTATTGATGGTGGGTACCAGTACCAAAGCAGACGATGTTGAATGGAATTTGTGACCCGAGATATAATATCAATATTGTTGAGGCTTTTTATTTTTTATTTTTTTAATTATTTGGAGGTATGCCAGAATTATATAACAATTTTTATAATTATAATACAGAAAAATAACGTGGAAATAATTACTCTTATTATTTAAAATAAATCTTATCCTGAATTAAATATAGCTTTTATTCTATCAACCATCAACTAATTGTTGTTATATTCTTTTTTTAGTTTTCAAATAAATAATAACATTAGCTAATGGATAAATAATTTACATATTGAATATACTCTTACTTGAAAGAATGATCATATTGGGCTTTTTGGCCAACTATGAGCTAACTTATTGCCATTTTTAGCTAAAGAAGATATTTGATTTTTTAAGATTTTTCAAAACTTCTTTGCTGACTTCCTAATTTTAAGATAAGTTTAATTTTGCTACAATTTTCAAAGAAACAAAGGCAAAAGTCGATTCTCATGTTGAACCAATTACCCATATGTCTTATGAATTGATAGCTTGATGGTTGTACGTTGGATTGTTACTTTTAAAAAATAAAGAAATTTCATGAGGTTGTACTATACAGCCATTATTCCTAAATTATATGTTGTTGAGTTATTGAAAATTGTCTTCCTCAGGAAAAAAAGAAATAAAAATAAAGAGAATTATCGATAGTTTTATTTCAATCCATCCTATCATTTAAGAGCATTAGAATTGTATAAATTCTCATATCGTTAAATCATAGAGGGACATTTAAGCATAAAAAATTATGAAATCAGAGAAATAAAACAGGTATTGTTTTCAATCCTTGTCAAATGAATCCCTCATGCAAAACAAAGTAAATAAAAAAGGTAGTATTAAAATTAAGTTGAACCTGAAAAGAGATGAGCCAGAAAAGTTGCTCCTGCTACTGCAGCAATTGCAATGAACACATCAGCTCTTTCTCTGTCAATGTCTTCATGTCTGGTCCGAGCGTCTTGATTCTTATCACGTTCTATGCTTTCACAGCAACCCATATATTTTTCTCAAGTATTTGGTTTTCCTTGATGAAAATAGGCTGCATGTATGAGTGTGTGTGTATATATATATATACATAGAGCGAGTTTAGGAAACTCGACAGTCATGATCTAACTCAAAGGAAGCCTGGAGAGGAGAGCATATCACTACTCAATGAAATTAATAATTTCCAGGTGAATTAATCCCTATTAATTACAGAAGCCTGATCGATGGACTCGAAGCAAAAGTAAAGATCACCTCGATAAAAATTAATTCCTTAATATTTGCCACGGTGATTTTTAATAAGTATATTTTGCTTGTGTTGATAGGATTTGCCATGATCTGCTTCTATTCTTTATTTTTATAAAATAAAACGCCTATAATTTATAGCCCGTTGGATTTGGACCTCTTATAAATCCAAAAATCCAAAAAAAAAACATTGAGGATTCAATCAGTAATTATGATATAAAATGAGGGGCAAATGGTAATTCATCAAATTTTAGTTGCTTTCGTTTTATGAACACTCTTGGCTGTTGACTGTACTGAGTTCTTTCCTCTTCAACCAAATTTCACCAAAAATTTTAGCATTATAGTTAGATACAATAAAGAATGGGTTCCCAAAGTATGGTGGACTCCAATATGCATACAGTGTTTGATCTTTTCACAAGGAATCAAAGGCCCTTCTTACAGATTCTTATATGGAAACTCCAAAGAAATTATCAAAATTAATAAAAAGGGATCCAAAGAGCAGATCCTTGAAGGTTCTATCTCACAAAACGTATTCAAGAATCCACCTCATTTTCACTCGTAGATCAAGACTTATGGTAAAAAATAGAACAAAAAACAAACAAGAAATGCTAACCAAGATCTTATGTTTTAATGTTTTAATATCGGTTTCAATGTATATTTGCTGGGGGTGAATTTTCTTTGTTGGGCTGGGACCTAGAGCTCATTATGTTATTTTAGAGCCAGAGCTAGTTAAAGAGATTCTGAATGATAGCGAAAAATGGTTTAAGATGAGAAAATTGACCAACTTTGCTTTCTATGCTGACAGCTTAGAAGTAAGTTTCTGCTATCAAATTATATTAGATAGTTGCATTGATGATGTTTGTACCTGCAATAAAGGGATAATTTCAATGTCTATGCAAGTCTTTCAGTAATTGCGAAAAAGGTTAACTTTGCAGAATATGATTCAGGTACGTTGCTAGTGATGTTAGAGAGGTGGAAAGATCACACTGGCAGTGAGATTGAGGTGGATGAGGAATTTAAGTTGTTAGCCTCTGAAGTAATTTCTAGGACTGCTTTTGGAAGTAGTTACATAGAAGGAAACATATAACATTTTTGACATGATAACAAAATTCTCCGTTATAATAAACAGAAAATGCAATAAAATTTAGGCTACCTGGTATCAGGTGAATGCATCATAGTTATCTGCTTTACAATGTTGCATGTGTATGATTTTATACAGACAGGTTTGGGAAAATTATTGTACTTGAGGGGTGATGATCATGCATGGTCTCCTAATTCCGAAAAGGGGACCTTCGAGATCCTGATGACGAGTCAAGCAAACGTCCAGATTTTATTAATAAAAGAAAGTTTTCCTGTATCAAAGTGACTTTATGATAAAACCAATTCCTAATATATGATTTCAGGTTTTTCTAATTTCATTATGATACGTGTCTCTTTAATTTGAATTTTTATTTTATTTTATTTTATGAGTTGTTCTTTTCTTATTTGTTGAACTAGTCAAAAGGTTGAGGAGCGCCATTTGTAGCTCAAACAGCAACAAAAAATGCTATTCAAACAATAGTAGGTGAAGGTATGCAACAGACAGAAGTCGTGATAAAAGGTTCTAGTCTCGAGCAAGAAGAAGCTATTCGCAGAATAAATCAGGTAAGAGAGTAGTTAAATAAGGCTCCCAGTTTTGAGATGGACGTTGATTATATGATAGACTTACTGTTATTCATCATGTGCATATATATTTATTGAATAAAGTGAAATGGGGATCGCACTCCTTAATTCAGAAAATAATTATTATATTCTAAAAGTTTTTTTTATTCATCCAAAATAGGCAGAACTACTAAAGTATCTTCCAGCTTAGCTGTAGCACATTACATAATAAAATAATCTATAAAAACTTTCAGACGCTAAAGTAGTGTATGGACCTCATATTATATAGGTCATCAGTTTGGACAAAGCAAAAAAGCGCGTCTTGTTGTCTTACACTTTATCCTCGAAAGCAAATATAGTCAGGACAAAAATCAGAACTATCAACTAATTAATTCTTCCATTGTCTGTCTTATACTATTTATCACTTGTCAAGAAGTCAAACAATGATTTCTATATATTTTGACAACAACATCAAATTTTATGATAAAAGATTGTCATATTGATAAAAAACAAGCAAATGATGACAATGTCACCGCCCTGACGGTGCGAGCAATGTCCATGATTGTAACCTTGTCTCTGTCTTCCGTTTAACTCAAAGATTGCATGCCACTTATATTACTGAAAGGAATTGCTTGCAAGTACATGGTTGATAAAACATTTTGTGGAAGTTAGATCAGGAAATATGATAATTTTGGTTTCAAGTTGTATATTTGTATGCTTCATATCGTTTCTCATCAAGTTCCTCTATGAAATATGGTGGAATCCAATTCGCATTCAGTCTTCACTCAGGTCACAGGGAATACAAGGCCCTTCTTACAGATTTTATTACGGAAACTCACAAGATATGGTCAAAATGAGAATGGAAGCCCTGCGGAGTTCCACTGAATTATCACATCAATTGCTACCTAGAGTTCAGCCTCACATTTATTTTTGGATCAATCTACATGGTAATTGTCTAATTCTGTGTATTTTTTCTTTTTCTATAAGAAGATCAAACAGGCCATGGATTGTAATAGCTTAAATTTTTGAATTGAATGGTAAATTTTGTGTGATCTTAGCGTCTCTAGAATCATAAGATTAAGAGCTCAAATTTAGCCGACGGCCTCCAACATTTTCAGCAAAATTGTGCACGTCGATACTTGAAAAAAATCGCGTACGTCGAGAAGTCCTTAACTGTTGTATATAAAATTGAAAACTTCCGATGACCCTTGATTTAATCCTTGTTGAAAGCTTTGAATTGTGATCAGTAATCTAGCTAATTGTTTGTTTCTTATATGATTTGGTTGCAGGGAAGAACTACGTTAGTTGGCTTGGGCCTCGGCCTCAGTTGGTACTCACTGAACCTAATCTCGTTAAAGAGGTACTCAGCAATAGGGATGAAACGTACCCAAAACCAGAGTTTGAATCATATGTAAAACAGCTCTTTGGGAACGGACTTGTAGCAATTACAGGAGAAAAGTGGAACAGGCAGCGTAAACTGGCCAATCATGCATTTCATGGAGAGAACCTGAAAGTAGTTTTTTTTCCTCTTGTTATAGTTGCTGCACAAGTATCTATTTATTTAACTGAACTGAAGTTAACCAGAGAAACTTTAAAGAACATCTTCTAATCAATAAACATACAGGGTATGGTTCCAGCGATGATTGCAAGTGTGGAGATGATGCTTGAAAGATGGAGGCAGAATGAAGAAAAGGAGATTGAGGTGTACCAGGAATTCAAGCTATTGACATCTGAAATAATTTCCAGGACAGCCTTTGGAAGCAGCTACCTGGAAGGGCAACACATTTTCGACATGCTGGGGAAGCTGGCCCGTATTCTTAACAAAAATAGTTATCAAGTCAGAATTCGTGCAATAGAGTAAGTTTGTTCTTTCTTCTCCCCTACCTCCTAAAACACACATATACTAGCATCAAATATGTGTTAAAAGTATAAAGTATTTACCTTTTTCTACTTTTTTCTATTCATTGGCTAGATTTTATTTTCAAAATTATAAACTGCTTACATTGATGCTTTCGTTGTTGCAGCTTTTTTATAAAATATACAATGCTTACAGCTCACCTTTCCCGCTCTCATTGTTGCAGAAAACTTTGGAAAAGAAAAGATGACACTGAATCAGAAAAACTTGAACAGGGCATACGAGACTCTGTCCTTAAGATGATAAATAAGAGAGAAGAGGATGAAAAGACGGGTGAAGTAGATAGCTGTGGAAGTGATTTTCTTGGAGTACTCCTTAAAGCTTACCAGGAAACTGATGAAAGCAAGAAAATATCCATAGATGACCTTATTGATGAATGCAAAACGTTCTATATTGCTGGACATGAGACAACCAGTAGTGCACTCACTTGGTGTATTTTTCTGCTAGCAATTCACACGGATTGGCAAGAAAAAGCAAGGCAGGAAGTCCTTGAATCATTTGGCCAACGAATTCCTACTTCAGATGAAATCACAAGATTGAAGATTGTGAGTATGACGCACTTTATTTTATTGCTGTCATATCATATATATTGGCCTTGCAGAAAACATAATGTCTGTACAACTCAAAGCCGAAATTATTAAACAACAACTGGATTCAATATAATGAGCTTTGTTTTTTTTTTTTTCTTTTCTTTTCTTTTACTAGATGAATATGATTGTCAACGAAACTCTAAGGTTATATGCGCCCATTACTAATCTCATAAGGGAAGTCCAAAAGGGAAGCAGACTGGGGAAGCTAGTTGCTCCATCTAGAATAGACATAATCGTTCCACCTCTAGCACTGCACCAGGACCCTGATATTTGGGGAGAAGATGCTCATCTCTTCAAACCAGAAAGATTTGCAGAAGGTATAGCTAAAGCAACCAAGAATAACATTGCTGCATTTCTACCATTTGGTTTGGGACCAAGAAATTGCGTAGGCATGAACTTTGCCATGGCAGAAACGAAGATTTCACTCTCAATGATCCTGCAGCGTTACAGGTTTACTTTGTCACCAACTTATGTCCATTCCCCTACTTTCCTTATCGCTGTGTGCCCTCAAAAGGGCCTTCAAATCAATCTTCAGGCATTGTAAGACCAGAAATTTGGTGATGCTGAAGGTGGATTTAGCAAGCACTGTAACCGTTGCAGTCTACCATAAGTGGTAGTTTTCTTAGTAATTTCAACCGAACAAGATGTGGTTAGTATATAACTGTAGGAGATGAGCTACTGGTTGTTCAGTTCCCAACAACTATACTAACACTAACGGTGTTTGGTAATTAAAAATAAACCTCCAGGACATACACTAAAAACTATTTTTTTTATAAAAAAAAAAAGCTTAATCCAACCCTGAAAATTTGAAATGTCCAAAATGACAAATCTCAAGTAAGTACATAGAAATAACAGAGTTGCCACTAAGTATCCTATTCCCCATCTGTTGTTCCCTGCTTATTGATTCTCATTATGCCCTGTATCACATATTTAGTCTCCTAAATTAATTTTTAAAGTTTTTTTTACATTGATTTTTCATAATTTCATTGGTGGACATTGATTCCCTGTACTTTAATTCTATTTCTTAAAAATTTTATATGTTAGTCTCTTCTACATTTTTAATTTTAAGTTACTAAATGTTATATATTTAATATATGATATTGTTAATTATGTTATTTATTAAAATTTTATTTATCGAATCTTATTTATACAAATTTTTTAAATAAAGAAACCCAAATCTAATTTTATAAATTAAAAAATAATAATATTAAACCGATAAATAACTATATATATATATATTAATTTATTTATTTATTTATGAAACAAGAAATATAATTTCAATTTTTCAAATTAAATTAATCTTTATAATCGAGATAATAACTAACAATGCATATTAAATAGTCTGAAGATAATCAAGATATTGCAAAAAAAAATTTGCAAGTGAAGGATATAAATTTGGGTTTTTGAAATTAATGTTAATGTATATTGGGCTAAGAAGCAGTAAAACTTGTGTACGCATCATCCCTTCTTTCTTTCTTGATTCAAATAAAACAAATAAACACCAGCTACTCTCTCTCTCTCTGTCTCCCTCATCATTCATGTTTTTTTGTGAGTTAGTAGGCTAGAGGTCTCTCCATGGATGAAATTAATTGAATAGTATGGGTGAATGAATGACATAGTCGCCTCGTTTTTCTCTTTTTCTTTTCCAATTGTGAAAAATGACGGGAAATCGAGTAATTAGTTTATTAATTACTTGTATGTAAAACCATTTTGGAAAAGGGTTAGTTTTCCCTCTTAATCTTAGTGTCAACCGGTCAATAACTTACGTGTAAGGGTGCCTAAGTATTACTTATCTTAAGAGTTTTAACCCAACCGTTAATTAAACAAGTTTACTTAATCGGTAATAGATTTCTATTCTCTCATTTACACATTTTTAAAAAATTTATTTTAATAATTTATTTTGAAACTAAATAAATTTTAATTAAATTCAATATTTATATACTACACGCGTTTGTGAAAAATGTGAATCGGCTGTTTATTAATAAAACTATTTAAAGCAGTTAAATTATTTTTGTTCCTCTTTTCATCTTTCGTTTTGTTTTCTAAAACCACAGCCCACGACACAAATTTCTTAAATAAGACAATATTTAAATAAAAATTTATATAAATATTATATATTTTTTAATTTCTGAAATCTAATTTTTTTTGACATGTATGTTTAATTTTTTATATATAAAATCTTTGTTTTGACATATGTATTATTTTTGACACATAAGATTCAAGTTTATATATAAATGATTATTATATATTAGATTTCATCCTCAAATCTTCCCATTCATCGATGAGACTATTATTATATTCACTAAGTAAATAGTATTATAATGAAAATTTTAATAATTAACTTTATAGTTAATTATTATATACTTCTTCCGTTATAGTCCAGTTTCAATTACAGATAAAATAAAAAAAGTTAATTATTTATAATTAATATCATTATTCTTTTCTATTTCTTCTATGACATTATTCTTTTCTACTATTTTTGTACTAAAATACTCTTTATTAGATAATTTGAATATCATTTATTCATATTAATTATGTTGAACTTATCACTTTATCCAATTATTGCTATATGGTTTACAATTATTAATCTTCAAATAAAAAAATCAAAAAAAAAATTAATAGAAATCTGTAATTCTGAAATAAAAAAGTTGAAGTTTAATTTCGGACGTTAATATTTATCTTAATAAATGAAAGACATGTTAGACCATTAGTTATTGAATTAATAATTACAGAATAAAAGCCGATAATAATTTAGGACGGACAGAAAATGACTATTTTTAGAACGAAGGTTAGTTACTTTAATTCCTATTAATTAAAATTTAACTAGCGATTAATAATAATATTTAAAAATAATAATTTAGAATTTTAGTTATTCTTTTTTTAACAGCTAATGGAGTGGCTAGCGATCAAATTTTGCTAATATATATATATATATTAATTTTTGATATTTAAAATTTTTTTGACATTTATATTTAAATTTTAATACGTTAAATTTTTATTTTGACATGTATACTATTTTTAATATATAGGATCTAAGTTTATATATAATTTTGTAGTTCCGTTATTAATTTATTGATTAAAAAATTATATTTCTAATTAAATACCGATTCTAATATTAAAAATAATATATTAATTATATTTTGACATAAATGGTGAGTAGGACAACAATGATTTTTTTTCTGAAATTATAATTTTTTTTGGGAGGGGAAGTGGGTCCCGAAACCAGGACGCACCCAGGGACAATAATATGACGGTGGCTAGGCTAAATGCTTCATTGGTACCAAACATTCGCACTTTTTTCCAATTGGCACTAAACCTTCAATTTGTTTCTTTTTTGTACCACTTCTATTATTTATGTATCTTCCGCCAGTACAAATGAGGAATTCGGCACTTATTTGCTGATGTGACTGCGGGATTTATGAAGGATAACACACCACTTGCCATATCTGTTGCTGACTCAACAATTATCCAACTCAGCAACAAAAACTTAGATGAAAAAGGCAACAACATGGACCAAATCCTAACGCATTTCTCTCTAGGAAACAGAGTAAATTCATACTTATCAATAAAAGACACCGAAAATGGAAAACAATCAATCTAATCCCAACTAATTGATAAAAAAGACAACCCAATAAAAAGTAACAAAAACCCAGAAGTCATATTAGGCCTTTTGAACTCAGTAACGAATCAAGCGGTTACATTACCAGATAATTCAACAAGAATCATAGCAGCAGTGTCGCAAAAGCGAAGAGCTTGAAATCTTAATAGGAAAACCACAGCAAGGAGGAGTGATTTAGAAAGTAGAAACTTGTGTTGGGATAATGAAATTGAAGAGATAGAGAAAATGGGTTGGTTGTAATTATTATAATTATTCTTGAAGTTGAAAGAGTATTTCGGGTATGATTGAGAAGGAAAGAGAGGAGAGAGACAAGGAAAAAGAAAGTGAAGAAAGAGAAAAAGGAGGGGAGGATTGAAGGAAAGGAAGGAGAGAGTAAAGAGAGCGGAGAGAGAAGAGAAGGAGAAAGAGAAAAGAAAGCGACGACTTTGATGATGTTTTTTATGCAAGTGAAAGTGAAGATGGAAGACGTTGCTTTGATGGTGGTGGTGTTAGTGTAGATAGATATGAATAGGTAGGATAAGGTCTTGTGGTGGTGGCTGTTGATGTTGAGGAGGAAAAGATGATGGCGTGTGGTGGGAGTGCTGATGGTGGTGGTGATGATCTTAACGGGTTCTGAAAATGGGTATTAGACTCCGAGGATTGGGAGTGCGACTGAATCACAGAAAGTGGCTTTAGTAGGACCGAGTTTAGTTGAGAGTTTGAACAGTAAAATTGAATTGTGACCGTCTAATGGAAATTTTGATCTTGTGATGTGTGGTATTCGACGAGTTGGATAACTGTTTTTTGAGTCAGCAACAGATGTGGCAAGTGGTGTGTTATCCTTCATAAATCTGGCCGCCACATCAGCAAATAAGTGCCGGATTCCTCATTGGTACTGTCGGAAGATACGGAAATATTAGGAGTAGTACCAAAAATAAACAAATTGAATGTTTGGTACCAATTGGAAAAAAGTGCGAAGGTTTGGTACCAGCAAGGCATTTAACCCGACGGTGCCTATTTAACAATGCAATAACACGCAATTTATAATCTTCATAATGAAAGCAAATTTATGAACAATAATTTGCTCTTACATATAATCCACGAACATATGTTTACATAAAGCTTCAAGTTTTTCCCTCAAATTACATGATCAAAAATAAAAAAAGGGTGCTATGGGAACTTTGATAATATATCTTTCAAGCTGTACATTGTGTTTGTTCTTTCTTTTGTTTCTGGCAAAGTTCTTTGACAAAGTATGGTGGACTCCAATTCGCACACAGTCTATGTTAAGGTCACAAGGAATTAGAGGTCCTTGTTACAAAATCTTCCATGGAAACACCAAAGAGATCATCAGTATGGTAAACAATGCCTCGAGTAATCCTGCAGAATTATCACACCAACAGTTGCTCCCCACTGTATTACCACACATTTATTCTTGGATCAAGATTTATGGTATCAGTGTACAGTACTCAATTACTTATACTCTCTCTCCCCGCAATTCAATTGCTACATAATATTTTTCTTTTTCTGTTCAAATGATTTAATGTAGGGAATAATTTCCTCACTTGGCATGGTCGTCGAGCGTACTTTGTTGTCACAGAACCTGACCTTATTAAAGAGATACTTAATGGTAAAGATGGAGTATTTCCAAAAGCAGAACCTGAACATTATGAACAGAAGATTTTTGGAGATGGAACTATAACAAGTAAAGGAGAGAAGTGGGTTAAGATGCGTAAACTATCCAATCATGCTTTCCACGCCGAGTCCTTGAAAGTATATATTATATATTAGCTTTTCCTTCTTTCATTTTTTTTTTTGCATTTCCTTTCTTTATGTTTATCTCTTTTAATAAGATACATATATAGCTATTAGTTACCCCAGTAATCGACTTCTGCATGTAGGAATTCGTCAAAATCCTAACTATCTTTCTTTTCTAGGGATTGATTCCAGTAATGATTGCAAGTGTGGAGATAATGCTTGAAAGATGGAAATATCATGATGGCAAAGAGGTTGAGGTATTCCAAGAATTCGAGCATTTAACCTCAGAAGTAATATCCAGGACAGCTTTTGGAAGCAGCTACTGGGAAGGAAAACACATATTTGATATGCTAACCCGGTTGATTATCATTCTTAGCAAAAACAAGTACAATATTAGAATTCCTGGAATCAGGTCTGTTTAATAATGTGGTTTTTCAAGCAGCTAATTCTTGAATTCATTATGCTAGTTTTCTATGCATAAACTTTTTGATGTATATTTATATATATATCGTTTCCTCTTGTTGCAGAAACCTTGTGAAAACTGGAGATGACATTGAATCAGACAAGTTAGAAAAAAACATACATGATTCATTCATAAACATGATAAAGAGAAGAGAGGAGGAGGCAACGATGGGCCAAGCAGATGGCTTTGGAAGTGGTTTTCTTGGATTATTGTTGAAGGCACACCATGACAATAATATGGCAAAGAAGATATCAGTAGATGACCTGATTGATGAGTGCAAGACCTTTTATGTTGCTGGACGAGAAACAACTACGAGCTTGATCACCTGGATTCTTTTTCTTCCAGCTATTCATCCAGATTGGCAACATAAAGCCAGGGAGGAGGTCATTGAAATATTTGGCAGCCAACATCCACGCCTGGATGGACTCACACGATTGAAGATCGTAAGTATTAGATTTGTTAAAACCGGTGAACTTCTTGGGTTCAGCTTTTAGGTTGATTGTTTCTTTTTCAGATATCAGAGTTCATAATCTTACTTAAATTTAATTGGCACAAGATACCGATCAGCTGGTTCTTGTCTATGCTTCAAGTTCAAGAGACTCCTGATACTTTACTTTTATCTAATTAAGATCTAATTTTCTTCTTCTCCAACGCAGGTAAGCATGATTATCAATGAAACTTTGCGGTTATATCCGCCGGCTGTAATTGTCAAAAGATATGTCCAAAGGCAAGTCAGATTAGGGAAGTTAATTCTTCCTGCAAATATTGTAATGGAAATCCCAATCCTTGCAGTCCACCACAATCCACAAATATGGGGAGAAGATGTTAACCTGTTCAAGCCAGAGAGATTTGCAGAAGGTGTGGCTAAAGCTACAAAAAACAATGCAGCTGCTTATCTTCCATTTTCTTTGGGACCTCGAAATTGTGTGGGTTCCAACTTTGCGATTACAGAGACTAAGATTGCATTGTCAATAATTCTTCAACGTTACAGGTTTTCCCTATCTCCAAATTATGTCCACTCACCTATTCCCCTCATCGGCATGTGCCCACAACATGGATTACAAATCATGCTCCACAAGCTATAGATAAGCAATATAAGTTGATCAATAAAATTTACAAGTTTCAAAAGATGGTTGGTAGCAACTCTCTTCTCTCACTAAAGGAGCATTACGCCTGTTTGAGGGTTTTTAGCCTTCATCGGCACATCAATAGAATCATTTGTTGAAGTTAGTTGGTCCTTTTGCTGGAATAATTATAAAGAAAGTTAATAATTTTGTAATGAAATGATATTCTGTACTTTCGTTGTTAGCTAAAGTATGCCAGTATGGCGATCCCTGAAATTTCAGGAAATTGCTTTCTAAACCACGTAAGTAGTGGTTGTAATTTATCTGTTTGATTTGTAATATTGCTGCTATAAGTAGCAGGCCTTGTTAATGAGAATGTGTGGATGAGAGAGTTTAAGTGAGAGTTGACACTGGGATCTCAATTCAGTAGCACTAGCTCCATATGGTATCAGAGCCTTCCATTTTTCCAACAGCATTGTATACAGTTGACCTGATTACATTTCAATTTTCAAACCACTATATCATAAGAGCATGTCTATATCACAGAAATAAAGATTGATAACACATTCAATAACCAACGGCATGAATGAAAGCAGCAAATGCAGCCTTGTCATCGAGTTATTACCTCAAGCCTTACTTAACAAGCAAAGTCAAACACATTTCTATAAACAAAAAGTCCCAAGGGTTTTGAGAAAAACTAACTATAAACTTCAGCACTTAAAAGAACCATCAGAATCCAAAACCCGAAAACCATGTGATTGTTGGGATAATACTCCTCTCTACCAACAAACACAAATACAAATGCCCAATGTAATGTTTATCTTCCAAAATCAGAATTCACCAACAATATCACCGCAACAAGTATACTCACAATTCCAGCAAAATAATCACAACAAGATAAGCAATTGGACAATATAAACAATCAAGCAAAGACACAAGGATCTTACATGAAAAACCCCTTCGATGTAAAGAATAAAAACCACAGGACGATTAAGAGTCCACCTAATTGCTCTTATTATGATAAACGGAAGGTTACACAAATCCAATTCCAAGTCTCAAATGGGTACTCAAATTACCCAATAATAGACAACCATAATTAGCAACATATGAAAGAGAGAGAAGTAAAAGATATCACCAAAATATAGAGTTTTGTCCAGCAGCCATATCTCACTATCCGAAGCACAAAATGACAATCAAGCTGTTCAAATTGAAGCCCCTGATCACCCAGATGTGCAGTCAAAATTTGAGCAAAATCGAATCACGGATGAGCTTCGATTGGAGATGATCTTCAAGACTGTGTGCTGAAAAATGTGAATAGGGGTTGCACTTGAACTTTCTGTTTTTCCTCTCAAAAACTTAGTGATCTCATCTTTTTTTGTTGTTGTTGTATTTCACTAAGCAAAATCAAAACTCTTTTTGCTGCCCACTTTTACTCACCCACGTGAGTTGCTCACCAAAAGTCAACAAACAAGCTTCTTTTGGAAGCTATTAACTTTGGGCCAAATAACACATAGTTATAGGTTTCTCCATATAGGAAGGGACCATAGCCCAATAAATCTCCCCCTCTCGACTATGTAGAGGTGGTTACCATTTCGGCAAGCGAACGACAAGTCTCAAACTTGCCCCTTAGCAATGCTTCAGTCATCATGTCGGAACCATTATTATCAGTGTGAATCTTTTCAAGCTCAAGAAACTTAGAATCAAGAACATCACGTATCCAATAATATCTCACATTAATATTCTTAGACTTAGCATGAAAAGTGGAATTCTTAGCAAGATGAATTACACTTTGATTGTCACAATACAACATATATCTCTTTTGTATAAATCCAAGTTGACGAACAAATCACTTTATCCAAATCAATTCCTTACATGCCTCTATCGTTGCAATGAACTCCGACTCAGTAGTAGACAATGCTATGCATTTCTGCAACCTAGATTGCCAAGATATTGCTCCCCCTGCAAAAGTGATCATATAACCCAAAGTAGACTTCCTAGAGTCAATATCACCCGCCATATCAGAATCTGAATAGCCAACAAGAATAGCCTTGTCACTTCTAAAACAAAGCTTCATATCTGCAGTGCCTCGTAGGTATCTCATAATCCACTTAACTGCATTCCAATTCTCTTTTCCCGGGTTAGAAAGAAATCTACTAACCAAACCAACTGCATGAGCTATATCAGGCCTCGTGCAAACCATTGCATACATTAAACTACCCATGACAAAAGCATAAAGGACATGCTGCATAATTTCCTTCCTTTAGTGGTGGAAGGACTATGTTGAGTACTCAACTTAAAATGTAAAGCAAGAGGAGTACTCACAGTTTTTGCTATCTCCATACTAAAACAAGCTCTGAGACAATGGTATCGCAAGTTTGACTCTTTTATAGGGGGCAAGGCTACAAGAAGACTTCTTGCAATCATTGTGTTTTCTTGAAAAAGTTTTCTGACAAGGACTTTATCATTTTACTACTTTATGTTGATGACATGCTTATTGTTGGACAAAATGTGGCTATAATTGTCAGTTTAAGCAACAATTGAGTAAGACTTTCTCTATGAAGGAAATCGGGCTAGCAAAACACATTTTAGGCATGTGAATCATCCGTGATCAAGAGGCTCGAAGGTTGTGGTTGTCATAAGAAGCATATGTTCAAGAAGTCAATTTGCACACATAATCTTCTTTGCCATTGACTTTGAAGCCCTCTGGTTATTCCATGTAAATGTCTTCTTCAAGGTCACCATGAAGGAAGGCGGTCTTCACATCCAACTGCTCAATTTTCAAATCAAGACTAGCAGCAAGACTCAAAACAACTCTAATGGAAGACATCTTAACAACCGGTGCAAAAAACTCTTTCAAGTATACTCCTTTCCTCTGATTGCAACCTTTAACAACAAGTCTAGCTTTGTATTATGGTTTCTTTGCATTCTCATCTTGCTTTTGCTTGTAAACCCATCGATTCCTTAAAGCTTTCTTTCCTTTTGGTAGCATCACGAAATCAAATGTGTGATTATCATGCAATGATTTCATTTTATCTTCCATTGCATCCATCCAACACTGCCTGTCATCACTATCCATAACTTCAGCAAAAGACTCAGGTTCTCCCCTATTAGTTATAAGAACATAATCAGAAGAAGGGTACCTCATAAAAGGTTTTCAGTCTCGGGTAAACCGTCTCACAAGATCTGGTTGAACTTCAGGAGAGCCATGATGATCAATCTCAATAGCACCATCATCATCATCATCAACAAGATCATGTACTTCAGGAATATTGGCTTCATTGCCATTACCTTGCACCTCCTCAACCGATGTAGGTGCATAACTCAAAGGAGGTACATCATAATCAACCAGATCATAGCCATTATGAGATGTAGTCTCTTGAGCCTTCTGAATATCTTCAATAGTTTGATCTTCAACAAACACTATATCTCTGCAACAAATTAATTCTTCTCTACAGGATCATAAAACCTTTAGCCAAACTAGTCTTGACCATAACCCACAAAAATGCATTAGCGAATCTTAGAATCCAACTTTGATCTTTCATCATTCACAACATGCACAAATACCTTACACCCGAAGACATGCAAGTGATTATACGAAACCTCCTTGCTGAAACAAACCTTGTCTGGAACATCACCATCTAAAGAAACACAAGGAGACATATTAATCACATGAACAACAGTAAATAAAGCTTCACCCCAAAAGTGTCTCGGTAACTTTGCCTCGGAAAGCATGCACCTCATTCTCTTTAACAAAGTTCTGTTCATTCTTTCTGCCACGCTATTCAACTGTGGGGTTTTCTTGGGTGTTCTCTGATGTCTAATACCTAATGACTTGCAGTAGTCATCCAATGGTCCAATGTACTCACCACTATTATCAAAACGAAGACACTTTAACTTTTTAGCGGTTTGCCTTTCAACCAAGCTTGAAATTGCTTGAACACATCAAGTACCTGATCTTTGGTTTTCAAAGCATACACCCACAACTCTCTTGAACAATCATCTATAAAGGTTACAAAGTAAAGTGCACAACTAAAAGTTTTAACTTTCAAAGGACCACAGACATCAGAATGAACAAGGTCAAGCAAACTTGATTTTCTCGATGGAGGGTATGTTTTAAAGAAGACTCTGTTTTGTTTTCTAGCGAAACAATGTGGACATTTGTTCAATTTTGCACTCTTCAAATCAGGTAGTGTATTCTTCCTGATTAGACAACTTAGCCTTTTTTCACTCATATGGCCAAGTCTTCTATACTATAACTTTGTTAGATCATTATCTGCTACATTAACACTATCTGTGGAAATTGTGGCTTGCAAAAAATACAGGCTTGTTTGCATCTTCCCACGAGCGAGCACCAATTTACCTTTAGTGAGTTTTCACTGACCACTATGAAAGGTACTACAAAAGCCTTCATCATCGAGCTTGTAGGTGGAGATCAAGTTCAATCGAGTATCTGGGACATGTCGAACATTCTTGAGCACTAACTTTGCTCCAATGTCAGTCACCAAGCAAACATCTCCAACACCAACAACTTAAGCCAAATCATCATTACCTATCTTCAATACCCTATAGTCACCTGGTGTATAAGATGTGAAGAATTCCTTCCTTATTGTCATGTGAAGTGAGGCTCCACTATCAATCACCCAACTTGTCTCAAATTTAGATAGGTTCCCAGAACTCTCATCATGTACAATAATAAGATCATCAACTGTTGCGGTTGCAGCTCGATCATCATTACCTTGATCTTTCTGATCTTGCGCCTTATCTTGCTTGCCATTGCCACCTTTGTTCTCTCTTTTCCACTTGTAGCAGTACTTCTGAATATGATCTGTTTTATCACAATAATGGCACTTTAAATTTTTGTATCTTCCATAGGACTTGCTTTGACTTGCTCCTACTCTTATCTCTACCACTAGGACCTTTACTTTTACCTCTCCCCATATTTTCAGCAACATAAGCTTCTTCAAAAGAAGGTGACACACCATGAGATTTCTTTCTCATCTGCTCATTCAAGATACCAACCTTAGCAAAATCTAAAGTGACTTGCCATGTGGTGCAAAATTATAAAGTGTATTCTGAAAGTGTCCCATGAATCAGGAAGAGTACCAAGCAACAAAAGTCCCTAAATTTCATCATCAAATTTTATTTCCATGGCAGACAATTGTTGGATAATGCCATGAAAATCATTCAAGTGATCAGACAATGCATTGCTTTCCCTGTACTTCAACCTCATCAATTGCTTCATCAAGTACAATTTATAATTGCCAGACTTGCTTGCTTAAAGGGATTCAAGTTTTTGCCAAAGAGACTTTGCATGAACTTCATCATTAATATGGTTAAGAACATTATCATCAACCCATTAACGAATAAACCCACAAACTTGTTCATGCTCAAATTGCTATTGCTTATCAATTTTACCTTCTGGTTTCTCAGTATTAAACACAAGTAAATGCCAACTTTTTACATACAACAAATCTTTCATCTTCCTTTTCCAAAGATGATAGTTAGTACCATTCAAACTAACCATTCTATTAGTGTTTATATTGCCAGAATCTATAGAGAAAACAACAAAAAATATCGCGGCTCTGATACCAAAATGTTGGGATAATACTCCTCCCTGCCACTAGTTTGTTTATCAACAAACACAAATACAAATGCTTAGTATAATGTTTATCTCCCAAAATCAGAATTCTCCAACAATATCACTGCAACAAGTATAATCTCAATTCCAGCAAGATAATCACAACAAGATAAGCAATTGGACAATATAAACAGTCAAGTAAAGACACAAGGATTTTACATGGAAAACCCTTTCGATGTAAAGAGTAAAAACCACGGGACAATTAGGAGTCCATCCAATTGCTCTTATTATGATAAAAAAGGAAAGTTACACAAACCCAATTCCAAGTCTCAAATGGGTACTCAAATAACCCAACAATAGACAACCATAATCAGCAACATATGAAAGAGAGAGAAGTAAAATATATCACCAAAATACAGAGTTTTGTCCAGCAGCCATATCTCACTATCTGAAGCACGAAATGACAATCAAGCCGACAAAATTGAAACCCCTGATGACCTAGACGTGCATTCAAAATTTGAGAAAAATCGAACCACAGTCGATTGGAGATAATCTTCAAGAATGTGTGCTGAAAAACGTAAATAGGGGTTGCACTTAAATTTTTTATTTTTTCTATCAAAAACTTAGTAATCTCACTTTTTTTTTTTTTTATGTATTTCACTTAGCAAACTCAAAATTCTTTTTGCTGCCCACTTTGACTCACTCACTTGAATTGCTCACCAAAAGTCAACAAACAAACTTTTTTTGGAAGCTATTAATTTTAGGCCAAATAATACATAGTTATGGATTTCTCCACGTAGGAAGAGACCCATAGCCCAACAGTGATATCGTCCGCGTCTCATTTTGTTCAGGAACAGAACAGATCGAAAGGCCCGACCAAAAAACCTTTAACTACAAACTTTATCGCCTCAATTTGGGCAGCGGAGAGACAGGATCAAGTCCAGCAGATATTACACCAGAATATAGTGGCTTCAGCTGTGTCCTCAAGTTTCCTCAACTGTCTCATCCGAGTGGCATCCAGGTGAGCATATAACAATATCAGCGCAATGGCACATTGCAAAAAACACAAGATTTTGAAAACCTCGGTATAACCTGAACTGTCCATTTTTATTGAATTTGACCTGCATGAGTAATTAAGTAATGACAGTAACATTGATATTTAATCTTGGTTTAATAATTGAAGACCGTGAAAGGAACTGATGAACTGATTTTGGCTTAGTCTATTTTGAATTAAAATAAGAAAGGGGTTCCTGTTTACCCTATTTGGCCGATTGAGCTTCATTAGATGGCTCCTAATGCATTTGGCAAAAGAACACTGAGGCTGTTGTATTGTAAAGCTGTAATTATTCAAAAATCTTAGAAAAGAAAAGTATATGAAAGAATCATGCGGTTCATAAAAGAATTGGCTTGTGTTTTTCTGTATTAGACACTTTGAGTAATTGATTTTCTTTTTGGGGTATTAAAGTGGTATCTTATATATATATGTAATGAATTCCAATTTTAGAATTAAATGAGATCTTCTTACACAGTATGAGGAGTGCTAGACTATATCACATTCTCTTTATATTTTCTATATTATTAAGTATGTGGCATTATTTTTAAATTAATTTACAGTTATTGAAATTTAAATGGCATTGTTGTTATATGATAAATAATTCTTTTGACACAAAATATTATGATACATATAATACAAAAATCAATTTAATCTCATGTTGTTTAAATAAAATATTTTTATCCAATCTTCTTTAATTTAATCGCAATTATTTAAAATTTAATTATAAAAGCTTTTAAAAATAATAATAATAATTACCATATAACACAATATTATGTTGAGTTGTTCATCTTGATTGACACGTAATAAAAGATGTACTAAAACATTAACTAATTAAGTTACAATCAAGTCTTGTGGTATAAAATGAATATAGTCAAAAGCAAATTATTACAATACATAAAACCAAAAGAAAAAACAAAGACTAACTATAAAGGTTTTATAAAATTAAACACAAACATTAAAGAAAAAGGAATAAAGTATTGAAATTAAAATATTGAAAGAGTTAAAGAATATAAAAGTAACCATCTAAGTTTGGTTAGTTCAATAAATTCATATTATTTTACAAATAATGTTATATGTCTTAATAATAGAGAAGTTCCATAGCACAGGTAATTTTCTATAAGATACAAGAAGTAAATATTATTTTCATAAAAAAGAAGCAAATAGTAATCAGATTTTGTTGTTAGCTACGGTATTAGCACAACAAATTCCAATTACAAAATGCACTGAGACACTCAATAATGCTGTTCGTGCAAAAAGAAGCAAATAGTAATCACGGATCTCCATGACAGTGAAAGCATTTTTTAGAGAATGAAATTGGATGCATCGGAAACTTTCTGTTTTCTTTTTAGAACAAATCGTTGTCATTTTCTCTGATGGCCTGAAACATACGTATCAGATAGTTCCGGTTGAATCAGCCACAAAATTACTGGATTTACTCCTACAAGTTTTGGCCAAACGATGAACATACATGTATAAATCTCGTGCACATAAACATAAAGAAAAATATGGTGAAAATATTAATGTAATCCTAGCACATTAATTGTTTTCTTGTTAGAATTTTCCATATTAAATGTTCTTGTTGTCATCTTCGTTGCCTTCAGACAAAAAAAGGCAACGCCTGGATCTTAGTTTACATCGTCCTCTCTACAACCTTAAAATTCCAAGCCCTTCCCAAGATATAAGCAGTGGTTTTGTAGCTGATTTTTTATCTATAATTTTGATGGTACTATGGGAACCTTGATAATTTTTCTTTCAAGCTCTATTTTATGTTTGTCCTTTCTTTCATTTTTTATCAAGTTCCTTAACAAAATATGGTGGACTCCAATTCATATACAATCTATGTTAAGATCACAAGGAATTAAAGGCCCTTCTTACAGATTCTACCATGGAAACTCCAAAGAGATCATCAATATGGAATATAATGCCTCAAGTAATCCTATGAAATTATCCAACGACCAATTGTTCTCCACTGTATTGCCACACATTTATTCATGGAGCAAGCTTTATGGTAATAACTTGCACTCTCTCTCTCTCTCTCCCTCTCTCTCTCTGGTAATTGTACTATGATTAGAGTTTGAATCCTAACATCCTTAAAACTTCAGTATTATGATCTCTATTTCGTTCTGAATATAAATCACCATATTTTGTTTTACAAATGATTTATAGGGAAGAATTTCCTATATTGGCATGGTCCTCGAGCTCACATTGTGGTGCAAGAACCTTCCATGTTAAAAGATATATTTAATAGAGATGAAATATTCACCAAAGGAGAACCTGAAGATTATGTGAAGAAGCTTTTAGGGGATGGAATTGTTACAGCTAGAGGGGAAAAGTGGCTCAAGCTGCGTAAAATATCAAATCATACTTTCCATGCAGAGTCCCTGAAAGTATGTAGATATGCCTTATACTTTTGTTTAGCTATTAACTTTTCGACCCTTGGATTCAACCAATGAAAATATAATAATTAATAAATAAAAAATAATACATAATTTAGCCTACGGATGACACGGTAGACTAAGTTTATCTAAAAATTTCTCCTGGTTAGTCAATAATTGAGTACGTTTGCATGAAGAAGATGGAGTCGTAACACTCCCTTCCTTCTCTAAGAATTTCTAATATATCAAAACAAATGGTGTTTTTTTTTTTTAAGGGAATGATTCCAGGTATGATTGCAAGTGTGGAGATGATGCTTGAAAGATGGAATAATCACGACGGCAAGGAGATAGAGGCATACAAAGAATTCAAGATTTTAACTTCAGAAATAATTTCAAGGACAGCTTTTGGAAGTAGCTACTTGGAAGGGCAGCACATATTTGATATGCTAATCCGGTTGGCTGTCATTGTTATCAGAAACAAGTATAAAGTGAGAATTCCTGGAATCAGGTGCATACAATAATCTGATTTTCAACCAGTTCTTGGATTATATCGGGCTAGTTTTTTGTTCATATATCTGCCTCACTACTTCTTGATATGTTTGTAACATTTCCTGTTTTTACAGAAACCTTGTCAAAACCAGAGATGACACTGATTCAGACAAGCTAGAACAGGGGATACACAATTCCTTCATATATATGATAAAGAAAAGGGAGGTAGCAATGACTGACCAATCCGGTAGCTTTCGAAACGATTTTCTTGGATCATTACTGAAGGCATATCATGAGAATAATATGGCAAAGAAGATAACAGTAGCCAACCTAATTGATGAGTGTAAGACCTTCTATGTTGCTGGACATGAGACCACAACAAGCTTACTCACCTGGATACTTCTTCTTCTAGCTATTCACCCAGAATGGCAAGAAAAAGCCAGGGAGGAGGTCCTTGAAATATTCGGCAGCCAACGTTTATCCTCGGATGGACTCACAGGATTGAAGATTGTAAGTGTTAGATATATATTTCAAAAACATTGCAAGCATCAGCTTTTAGGTTGAGCTGTTCATTTTCAGGGTATCAGAAAGCTCATTTGATTATTTATATTTTAGCACAAAGTGTCTATACATCTCTATGCTTCGACTTCATGAGGCTCAAGTCATTACTTTCAACTTATGATATAATTTTCTATTTCTCAACATAGGTCAGCATGATTATCAATGAAACTCTACGGCTATATCCTCCAGTTGTCAATGTGATCAGGAAAGTCGACGGGGAAGTTAAGTTAGGGGAGCTAATTATACCTGAAAATACTGAAATCGACATTCCAGTTATTGCAATCCACCACAATCCTCAAATATGGGGAGAAGATGTTTACAAATTCAAGCCAGAGAGATTTGCAGAAGGCGTGGCTAAAGCTACAAACAACAATATAACTGCCTACCTTCCATTTGGTTTAGGACCTCGAAATTGTGTGGGTTCAAGCTTTGCAATTACAGAGACCAAGATTGCGCTGTCAATGATTCTACAACGTTACAGATTTTCCCTATCACCAACTTATGTCCATTCACCTATTCCAATTCTCACCATGTGCCCACAATATGGACTCCAAATGGTGCTCCACAAGTTGTAGTATAAATCAGCAGTGTCTGTGAAGTCTTTTGATACCTTGGATGAGGCTTGAAATGCAAAAGGATTGTTGGGTATATATCTATTTAAACTCAAGTTTATTAAGCAATGTAAGTCGATCTGTAAGATCTAACATAAATGTATGGTTCACAAATTTAAGAAGTGATTATATAGTACTGAAATGAAAATAAATCAAAGAAATGATACCCTGTTTTTATTACTTATGCTGACTAGTTTCTGGTAGGGAATCTCTTTTGAGTAAGTTTTGATTGAAGAGAGAGAGAGAGACAGATTTGGTTGATAAATATAAACGTTTCCTAATTGTGAAAAAGATTGAGCTGTTGTTATTAATATATGATGGAATATACAATTTGTATTATGAGATTTTCATTACAATGTGTTGTTAATATATACATGAAGAAGAATAACGGTAACTATGTCCGGTGTCCTTTCCTATATTCCTATGTTAATGTTCCATTCTTGATTAGGGTGAGGTAGAAGTGACCTTTCTTCCTTAGAGAAGAAAGGTTGCTCCTTGCCCTAAATCTAGGTCTGTGATGAACAGTCTGTGCAGCTTTAGGCTGTACAAATCTGAGACCTGGACCAATGGATATTGTCCTTTGGTCCCTGTGGTTGTTTTCGAGGCTTATGTCTTCAACACTCCCCCCTCAAGGTGGGTTCGGACAAGTAAATAGAACCCATCTTGCTAAGAAGCCTTTGGTGACTTGCTTTATCTAGGGCTTTTGTAAATATATCTGCTAGTTGTTTGTGGCTTCTGACAAATGGAGTTGCAATCTCTCCTGATTGGACTTTTTCTCTTATGAAGCGACAGTCAACTTCAATATGCTTGGTCCTTTCGTGAAAGACAGGGTTCGATGCGATGTGTCTGGCTGCTTGGTTATCACAGTACATTTCCATCGGACCTTTGCATCTTATTCTCATGGCAATAAACACTTGCTTAATCCAAACAAGCTCGCTAGCAATTGATGCCATGGCTTGATACTCAGCTTCTGCACTAGACCTTGCAGTTACAAATTGCTTTTTGCTTTTCCAAGTTACTAGATTTCCTCCTACAAACGTGTAGAATCCTGAGGTTGACTTTCTGCCACAACTTCTTGCCCAATCTGCATCAGAGAAACCAGTAATAGTATTAGCATTATTGTTATTTTTCATCCAAATACCTTGACCTGGAGAACCCTTGAGGTATCTTAGGATTCTATCAATTGCATCTAAGTGAGAGGTATGGGGAGCATGCATGAATTGGCTAACCATACTCACAGCATAACCGATGTCAGGTCTGGTGACTGTCAAGTAAATTAATTTTTCTACTAGACGCTAGTAGTGGCCTATGTCATCTAGCATATCACCATCCTCTAAGTTGAGTTTTGTCTTAGTCTCCATTAGGGTATTTATAGGTTTGGCTCCTATTTTTCCTGTTTCTTTTAAGAGATCAAGAGCGTACTTTCTTTGAGACAGAAATAGCCCTTTATGGGATTTGGCCATTTCTATTCCGAGAAAGTAAGATAATTGATCAAGATCTTTAATGTCAAATTTCTCTTTTAGTTTTCGTTTCACTTTCTCAATCTCCTAATTGTTATTACCAGTTATGATAATATCATCTACATATACTAGGATAATGATCGTATATTTGTGTGTGTGCTTGACAAACATAGACGAATCAGAAGCACATTTGCTGAAATTAATGTTTAGGAGAAAATGGCTTAGCTTGGCATACCATGCTCTTAGTGATTGTTTTAATTTGTAGATTGTCTTTCTAAGCTTACATACCAGGGAAGGAGAAGAGGTAGATTTATGACCTGGAGGAAGAGTCATGTGCACTTCTTCTTCTAGAGTCCCTTGAAGAAATGCATTCTTAACATCCATTTCAAAAAAGCTCCACCCTGAGTTAGTAGCAACAGATAATAAAATGCTAACAGTGCTCATTTTTGCTACAGGGGCAAAAGTTTCTTGGTAATCCATTCCATAGGTTTGAGTAAAGCTTTTAGCTACTAATCTAGCCTTGTATCTCTTGATTGTTCCATCATGCTTGTATTTCATTTTATATACCCATTTACAGCCAACAGGTTTCTTGTTTGAGGGTAAGGGAACTAGGTCTCAGGTGTCATTTCTTTCTAAGGCCTGCAGTTCTTCCTTCATGGTTTGCACCAATTGGAGTTGGTGTTAGCTTCATAGAAGGAGATAGGCTCTGTGTGTGCTGTGAGATTGCCTAAATATACCTTATAAGAATTTGTTACAGAATTATAATTAATGTAGTGATGAATAGGATAAGATACCGTGTGGGACACATAGCCCTTTAGCCTGGCGGGGGGTCTAGTTGGTCGAGATGATCTTCGCAAGGCAATTTCTTCTGTTTGTGATTCATGATCTCTCCCTGAAGAAGTTGTTGTAGGAATGGAAGGCTCTCCCCCTGAAGGGGTGGGTCAGAAATAGTCACTGAGGGCCGCTCCCTATCAGAAGGAATATCCTGAATTATGCTGTCAAAAAATGAAGAATTAGAAGGAAATAATATTGCAGAAGGATCCTTTTGAAGAGTGGGATCATTGAGAAAGTAGGAGGTAGTTTCATCAAAGGTCATATCTCGGGAAATATATAATTTATAAGTGGTGGAGTCATAGCATTTGTACCCTTTTTTTTCGGAGGAGTACCCTAGAAATATGGTTTTGACAGAACTCTTGTCAAGTTTGTGGTGTCGTCTGACATGGATAAAGGCTGTGCAACCAAAAACTCTAATGTGACCTAATTCTATTTTTCTTTTATGAGAATTTCTAGAGGGCCGAGATTGTTGAGAATGGGACTTGGTAGCCGGTTGATAAGATAGGCTGCAGTTAGAAGGGCATCCGACCAAAAAATGTGGGGAACATTGTTTTAAAAAAGGAGAGTCTGAGTGACCTCAAAAAGGTTTCTATTTTTTCTTTTTGAGACCCCATTTTGTTCACGGGTATAAATGCAGGTAGTTTGATGTAAAATGCCTTCTTGTGAAAAAAATGCGAAAAAACTTTTATTAACATATTCAGTACCATTATCTGAGCGAAAGATTTTGATTTTGGCATTGTATTGATTATGGATGAAGTTAAAGAAGTTGAGGAAGCATGTAAAATCGTCATTTTTTCCTTTTAGCAAATAAACCCAAGTAATTCGGGAGTAATCGTCAATGAAATTCACAAAATATCGGAAGTGATTATATGAGGTGACGGGGGCAGGTCCCCAAACATCAAAGTGGATTAAATTAAATATTTTTTCTAATATAGTAGAAGACAAGGGAAAAAGTAATCTGGTATGCTTTGAAAATTTGCAAATATCACAACAACTAAAATTGATTTTTAGACAAAAAAATTGATTTAAAACTTTGTCGGCCGGATGCCCAAACCGCCTATGCATCAACATACCTTGATTGACTGGACTGGTCGAGGCTAGACACTGAACCGAATTCGGGTCGGGTTGGCGGGTTGAACTGGTTCGGATCTGGGTCGGCCCATTGGTTGCTGTTGGGTCGGGCCGGGTCGCTAGAGCCAGGTCGAATGCAGGTAGCGGTGTCGGGTCGGGTTGAATTAAAAAGACCCGACCTCTAGCTGGATCCGACCCGTTGGACGTATCATAACCCTTAGGGTTAGACGCGTTCATTCCCACGCCGCCAAACCTTGTGTCTCCTCTCGTTTCTCCTCTTCTCGTCCTTTTCACGCCTGCCTCCATTTCTCTCTCACTCGCCTCTGCTGTGAGCCGACCGAAGGTGATGGTGGAGATGCCAGCAGCGCTCGTGGGTGTGACCTTGCTTCTTGCAGTGGTCACACCGCTCGACGCTGGCAGGCGTCCCCCTTTCTCAAGCTGTCTCTCGCGAGTGCGAAGTGAAGGCTCTGCCTTTTGTTTCTTAATTGTTTGTTGTCCCCATGGTGACGCGTCTAGTCTCCTCTTATTGAATGAGGGCTATGACAACATCGAGCCGGGGTAAGTTGCTAGACAGGAGGATTTGAGATCGAAATGCTTCGTAGCTCGAATAGAGCCCATCCAGGTATGTGTAGACTAAATCTTGCTCCCTCTCTTCCTTGGTTCTTCTGGATCAACTGTGGGTGGGAGATAACTCTGAAGTTCCTCCCACCGAGTCAGCACCTCGGTTGCGTAACTTGCGCTAGACCGAGTTTCTTGTGTAATTTGTGCTAACTCTTGTTTCAAATTGAAAATGTGGGCGTAACTTTGCTTCTGTTCATATAGATTTTTTTTTTTCCCACACTACCTGTGATGATGCCAGAAGCATACACAATCTGACAATCTGAGGCTCCATCGTGTTGGTAAGAAGAGACATGACCATATGGTCAATTGTCTGCCATTCTTTGATGGCCTCGATTTCCTCTTTCGATGGTTGGTTAGGATTGTTTATTGTTATCTTGCTTCGGGTTCCTGTGATGAACCCTAATTTCTTTTTGCCACTTAGGCTAATGTAAACGGCCCTTGACCATTCGAAGTAGTTCTGATTGCCCCTTAACACAGTGTTTATAAGTTTGGTAAGGTCACTGTGAGACATGATGAAACAAAAGAAAATTCTGATTTGTTAGGTAGATGATGACAGGATCAATCATGCTCTGATACCATATGAAAAAGATTGAGTTGTTGTTATTAATCTATGATGGAATATACAATTTGTATTCTGAGATTTTCATCACAATGTGTTGCTAATATATACATAAAGAAGAATAACGATAACTATGACTGATGTCCTTTCCTATATTCCTATGTCAACGTTCCATTCTTGATTAGGGTGAGGTAGAAGTGACATTTCTTCCTTAGAGAAGAAAAATTGCTCCTTTGCCCTAAATCTAGGTCTGTGATTGTGCAGCTTTAGACTATACAGATCTGAGACCTGCATCAATGGATATTGTCCTTTAGTCCCGTGGTTGTTTTCCAGGCTTATGTTTTCAACACTAATATTATGATTTTGACAGGATAACATATAAAAACTATTAGAATACCTTCAATTGCTCAAAAAAATGTAATCACTACCGATCCTTTTTTTAATAAACAATGTTTTGGTGGGTAATACTAATTAATTAATTATTAATTTATTCGTCGACTGGTGAACCTTGAGCACGTGTCAACGCACAAGAACACAATTTGAGAAAGTCTTAACAATAAATCTTCTTTTTAATAGTTAATCTGTTCCTGTAGCTATTTCAGATACATCCAAATCCTGGAATCTAGTTTATGTCCCCCGTTACAGCCTAAAGATGCTCAAGCCCTGTTTTACATTTAACTATTGCGGACTCTTTCGTTCAAAGAGAGAAAAATGGCTGAAATGGTGATGGGAACCCTGATCTTTTGCTTTCTGGGCTTTCTGTGTTCCTACTTTCTTTTGATTCTCAGCAAGTTCCTTTACAAAGAATGGTGGACTCCAGTTCGGATACAATCGCTGATGAGATCTCAAGGAATAAAAGGCCCTTCTTACAGATTCATCCATGGAAACACCAAAGACATAACAAACATGAGAAAGGAAACCATGGAAAATCCCATGGAATTGTCACATTTAATTCTCCCAAGAATTCAGCCTCATATATACTCTTGGATCAAGCTATATGGTATGATAAACTAAATCACTTTTTGGTTAAAATCTTAATGAATAATGAATTCTATGGAATTTTAATTCTTCTGTTGCATAAATTGTTAAGGGACGAACTTTCTTCTGTGGTACGGCGGACGAGCTCAGTTGGTTGTTACAGAACCTGAACTGGCTCAAGAAATACTGAATAGTAAAGAAGTAACATTTTACAAAGTTGGGTTCCAGGAGTACATCACGAAGCTATTAGGGGATGGGCTTGTATTAGCCTCAGGTGAAAAATGGATTAAGATGCGTAAACTCGCAAGTCGTGCTTTCCATTCAGAAAACTTGAAGGTAAGTTGTTGATCATGATTTCTGTTATTCTACAATTAATTTGTAAGTAAAATCCAAGATAATAGATCCCCCTTAGGGCATGGTTCCCGCAATGATAGCAAGTGCAGAGGTGATGCTTGAAGGATGGAGAAGCCATCCAGGGAAGGAGATTGATGCATTCCAAGAATTCAAAGTTCTAACATCAGAGATAATCTCCAGAACAGCTTTTGGAAGCAGCTATCTGGAAGGGGAAAAGATTTTTGAAATGTTAAAGAAGACGATCTCCATTATTGCGGGAAACCATTATAAAGTGAGAATTCCAGGAATTAAGTAAGTTTCCTGTGATCCTTCTTCTCCTATCATTGCAGAATTGTTCTGTCTTTAAAATCGCTGAACCCGTATATATTGTTGCTGAAGATTTTTCAAAACAACCTATGACGTTGAATTGGATAAACTCCAACAAGACATACGAGATACCATCATGGAAATGGTAAAGAAAAGAGAAGAAGCAGCAAAGATAAGTGAACAAGATAGCTTTGGACATGATTTTCTTGGATCGCTTATAAAGGCCTATAAGGATGAAGATAAGAATAAGAAGATATCTGTAGAAGACATGATTGATGAGTGTAAGAATTTTTACGTTGCTGGACAAGAAACAACTGCTAGCTCTCTCAGTTGGACTATTCTTCTTCTAGCAATTCACAGAGATTGGCAAGAGAAAGCAAGAAAAGAGGTCCTTGAACTATTTGGCCAGCAGAATCCAACAGCAGATGGGATTACAAGATTGAAGACTGTAAGTAAAATTATATGTTTGATTCTGTTATTATTCCCAAATTTGACTCCTAAAATTTTTTTCTAAATCTTCTTTTCTAGATGAGCATGATCATCAATGAATCTTTAAGGCTATATCCTCCTGTTCTTCATGTGAATAGAGAAGTCAAAAGAGAAGTCAAATTAGGAAAACTACTTATTCCAGCAAAGATGGAAACAAACGTTCCAGTACTAGCACTTCACACAGATAATAAAATATGGGGAGAAGATGCTCACCTTTACAGACCAGAAAGATTTGCAGAAGGGGTTGCTAAAGCTACAAACAATAACATCTCTTCATATATACCGTTTGGTTTAGGACCTCGAACTTGCGTGGGCTTGAACTTCGCCATTACAGAAAAGAAAATTGCTCTTTCGATGATTCTGCAGCGCTACAGGTTTACCTTGTCACCTACATACGTACATTCGCCAGTTCATATTCTTACAATGTGTCCACAATATGGAGTTCCTATAATTCTCGAGGCCTTGTGAGTTCTAAATTTTTTTCTGAAATAAGCTTTTTACAGGCTGCCTTAGATTGTTATAATTCATAAAAAAAAAAATTGGTCATGGGAGCCTAATATTGTATGCGATGGCTGCTGCCAAGATATTCCAAAACAATGAAAAATGCTTGTTGAGGCCAGCCTTTGAAGTACTAATATCTAGTCAAAGTTAGTAAAATGTATGTAATGGGGTTCCAAAGTTGGCAATGAGTCTAGTGACCACTAATGATATAACCTTTGTGAATGCCATATAAGCAAAATAAGGAACTTCAGTTTCGCTTTCTCCACTTTTGCCTCTGAAATTCCTATTGTGATTTTGAAATGTCTGATCTGGGTGTTGTGAAATAGAGAAAACGCTGACCATTTGTTTGGCTTGATGGAAGTGAGGAGAAAAGAAAAGAAATTGAGATTATTTCCTTTGTTTTTTACGCCATATAGAAAAGGATAAAAGAATGGGAAAATCACATTTCCTAAATACCTTTAGAAATCACCATATAGAAAAGTTACTTTTAGTTCCTTCTGATATGGATTTCTCTTGTTATATTTGGTGTACTTCTTGAAAAAAATACAATTTCACTTATGTGCAGGTTTCCAGTTATTCCGTACCTATAATATTAAGTAGGTATATATTTGCTTGATTGCTTTGCTATTTCATTCCACTTTCTCATTTTCTCTCGTTTCCTCTCATTTTCACTTCCTTATGTAAACATTTCAGACAATCTAATTTCTTTTTTCTCTAATTTTTCTGATCCCCCCTCACTTTCCTCCAGCCAAACATACTGTAAACAACCATTACATACCTTTTAATAACTTGACCAGACAACGCAACCCTGCTAATTAGAAAGCTGGATTCACAATCAAACTTCTATCTAACCAGCTTACTTAAACAACCCTACAAGCATAATTCCCAAAATTAAGCAAAAACAAAAGGCAATTATCTTCATCTCTGGAGTATTTTGGAAAAAAGAAATCTCACAAGCAATTATGTCTTAGTATCCAAAAATGGTTTCCATCCAGCCAGTGTATTAGGTAGATTACAGCACATAGTTTGCCTATTGTATTCAGCTGTGTATTATTTTTAGAAGCTAATGGTCTTCAATCATCAAAATTATAGAAAGAAAGAGAAGTGCATAAATAGATAACTTCATGCTAAGAGAAGCTGGAGCGCTACTAAATCTGTTCGATAACCACTATGGACATTATCAGCAGCAATAATTTTTGCATTAGTTAGATGGTCAATACAATACTTAATGCCATGTGAGTTGTTGGCTGCCTCTACAAGTACAGCCAAGAATCTAAAAGTTTTATTTTATTCACAATATCCTGTGAATTCTCGAACCCTTTTATAATAATTAAATCATTCAGTTGAAAAAAGAAGTAAATAGATTATGATGATGAAGAACCTCATAGTTTGCCTTGCTTCTTGTTTTTGCTTGTATTTCCTTCTAAACCTCATCAAGTTCTTGAGCAAGGTATGGTGGAATCCAATTTGCGTACAATCTTCCATGAGGTCACAAGGGATAAAAGGCCCTTCTTACAGATTCTTGCTTGGAAATACCAAAGAGATCACAAATATGAGAAGCAGAATCATGAATGGTCCGATGGAGTTATCGCATGAAATGCTCCCCAGAATCCAGCCTCACATTTATTACTGGATCAAGCTATATGGTACTCTTGGTGTACTATTTCAGAAATTACATTCTTGATTTCTAGTTTCTGTCTTCTGTCTTAATTCCATCTCTGAATTGTTATACATATGCGTGCAGGGACATATTTTCTGAACTGGTATGGTCCTAAAGCTCAATTAATCATCACTGAGCCTGAGTTGGTCCAAGAAGTGCTGAACAATAAGGAAGGAGCATTTGGAAAGAAACATATCCAAAATTATGCAGACAAACTCTTAGGGAATGGACTGTTTGCATCCCAAGGTGAAAAATGGTTAAAGATGCGTAAACTGGCAAATCAAGCTTTCCATGGAGAGAGCTTGAAAGTAAGCTCTGTTTTTTGTCTTTTACTTATTTTTGATGTTCTCTTATTTAAACCATAAATTCTTTCATGTTAGGGGATGGTACCAGCAATGGTTGCAAGTGTAGAGACAATGCTTCAGAGATGGAGACAGAATCAAGAAGGAAAGGAAATTGAGGTGTACCAAGAATTCAAAGTTTTAACTGCAGAAATAATTTCTAAGACAGCTTTTGGAAGCAATTACCTTGAAGGGAAGAACACATTTGACATGCTTGCAAGGATGGCTAACATAGTTGCTAGAAACAATTATAGAGTTGGAATTCCCGGGATTAAGTATACTTCCACGTTTTTTTACTGTTTACTATAATTGCAAGAATTTTAAGTCTGTAATTTGTTTATTGCATGTATTAGTTTCTAGCAATTTTAAGAGAGTAACAATTTCTGTTGTCGTAGAAAATTCCTGAAAACTCGGGATGATACTGCATCAGAGAAACTTGAACAAGGCATGCGAGACTCCATTATGAAGATCATAAAGAAAAGAGAGGAAGAGATGTTGATGGGAAAAAATGATGCTTATGGAAATGATTTTCTCGGATTACTTCTCAAGGCTCATCATGATAATGACAAGGCTAAGAAAATATCAGTAAATGACCTGATTGATGAGTGTAAGAGCTTTTATGTTGCTGGACATGAAACAACATCAAGCTCACTCACCTGGACTGTTCTTCTTCTAGCAATCCATCCAATCTGGCAAGAAAAGGCAAGGGAAGAGGTACTTGAATTATTTGGCAAGCAGAATCCGAGTCCAGATGGTATTCGAAGATTGAAAATTGTTAGTGAACCAAAGCATTATTCAAATTAATCAATTTGAGCTGAAACATATCACTTGGGCTCTAATAATTCCTTTCTCCTTGTAGATGAGCATGATTGTCAATGAATCGTTACGGCTTTACACTCCTGCTTTCAGTATCACAAGGGAAGTTCAGAAAGAAGTCAAATTGGGGAAGCTAGTTGTTCCAGAAAAGATGTCCGTATGTCTTCCAGTTCTTGCAGTTCACCACAACCCGCAAGTATGGGGAGAAGATGTTCACTTGTTCAAACCAGAAAGATTCATAGATGGGGTTGCCAAAGCAACTGAAAACAGCATTGGAGCGTTTCTTCCATTTGGTGGAGGGCCTCGAAGTTGCGTGGGCATGAATTTTGCAACTACAGAAATGAAAATTGTGCTCTCTATGATTCTGCAGCACTGCAGGTTTACTCTGTCACCTACTTATGTCCATTCACCGGTGGACATTCTGACCATACGCCCACAATATGGACTTCAGATTATGCTTGAGCATTGTAAATTAGAATTTGAAGATCATGGTTGCGTGCGCTTTAACCACAGATGAGAAGAGTGAAGTTCCAGATGCTAAGTATTAGTGGCTATCGTTGTCTGGAGGTGTGGGGATATCTAATGCTACTTTCTCACTTAGCGATATGTAAAAATATACCTCATAGCATAATAATTGCTTGCAACAAGAATAAGACTGCATCAAATTACTTTTATCTACAATGAGCTATCTACTGATATGCCAAGTCAAAATGACTCGAGCCGGTAAAGTGTAATGGCTCTAAATGAATGACTAGTCGAATAGACCCATGTGCAATAATCTTGAAACAAGTCTCTCTAGTACATCCTTGTTATATTTATCACAAAAGCCTCTTTGCATCTTTTCCTTTGAGCTAATGATATACCCAGAAGCGCTAAATTATCGTATCTGTATAAGAGAAAGGCTGCCTTGCCTTGTGAGCTCTTGCCACCATTGAATACGCCTTGTTGGCAGTAGGCAATGGATCCAACAGCAGAATCTGATTTCTCAGATTGTCATAAAGATCATCATCAAGCCCAATCAAAGAATTAACCTTGTTTGCACAATAAGCTCACCAAAAGCACCACATCTACCGTTAGGCAAAGCAAGTATATAACAGGTTCACCCCACAACTTGTTTTGTGTAATATAATGCAACAGAAGTATAACTACCTTGTGAAACTGAAGCAATTTCTTTATGGATTTGGGCTTACCAAATGTACCCTTTATCTTTTTCGACAATTCTTTTGCATAAGATACCATCGGATAACAAATGCTTAGAGATTGAGTGAAGAATCCACGAAGTAACCATCAGGTTACACTTTGTCGACTCTGAAATCATGAGTCTTTACATGGCATTGAATAGTTGCCACTAATAAACCCTATTCACCTTTGGCACTAAAGAAATTTCCATATATCTGCTCCAGGTGAGGTAACTATTAGTCCCTGTCAGTAAAACAAAGGATCGCCATTGATAATCTTCTTTGCAGTCCCTGCAATTTCACTACTCATCTTCGTTTTTCCTTCAATTGATCAAACAAACACAGCAAACTTCCCTTGAATTCTTGGATCAATCAAGAACTAACAGAACGAAGAATCACAAGACCCTAGAAGCGTCATAACAAACGAAGACGAAGAGTTTTACAAAGGAAATAACTGCAGAAAAAAAAATGCAGAACAATTGTATTATTGCTAAAATGGAAATTGAAGTGGATTAGCATTTATATACACGCGCCTCACTTGGTTTAGTGGGTGTATTTCAACTCAGTCCCTAATGTTTAATCATATTTCCGACTGCAGTCTCTATTTTTAAATATGTGTCACAAAAAATTCTTGGGCTTTAATTTTAGTAAGGCTAAAATTCTTTCTTATTTGCATCATGATGTGATATTATAATTAATCATTTGTTGAATTGCATTGTGAATTTTTTTCAATTATTTTTGGACAAAAATAAGCGAATATTAAAATATTCTTTATACAAAATAATGAATTTTTCATTTATTGAAGAATAATAGTACAATTTGAATAACAATAAAAATTTTAAAAATATTTGCAATTGGGTAGAGAAAAAGCTTATGTTACATCTTTTAAGTGGTTATTGAGGCTAAAAAATATATTCAAAATAAAAACTATTGATCCATGGTAAAGTATTCAATATCATATAAAAAAAGTCCCCTTTATTTCAGTTAATATAAATGGCTAATTGTATTAAGGAATAATCTAATCGGTGTCTCACTTGAATTAATGCTAATATGAAATAAATAATCTAATTGATATCATCATTTATAATAATTGAAGAAGTTTCAGAGCATGAGGTTTTTTCATCGCTACCCACTAATATTATTACAAATTTATGATCTTACCAGTGGATTTGTAATGCAAAGACAATGAAGGGTTGTTTAAAAGCCGCTGCGTTGAACTTGTCAATTGTGACAATCACTATGTTTGAGTGATGAAAACCCATATTCTAGAAATATTTGTTTGGTTCTGTGCTAATAAATTATATTATCCATACAATTAATATTCAGCCTGACTATTAGCAAACATACTGAAAAAATCATACCACATTGGCCTCGGAAAGTACAACTTTTCTATAAGATGCAAGCTTAAAACGACGAGGTCAAGCATTTAACTTGAATGTCCTTTTAGTTTTCTGTAGGCATCATTGCATGCATAAGATGACAATGTTAAATTTAGCACTATCCTCATCTTTCTTGCCTGCAGGCTGCAAATTTGAAGAATCTGAAGATTCCAGAACCCTTTAAATTGCATGGGCTAGTCTTTTTGATTGGGTAGTTTTGCAATGGGAACACTGATATTATATCTCTATCGTTCTCTGTGCTTGGTGTTTCTGATTATTCTTACCAAGTTTCTCTCTAAAGTGTGGTGGACTCCCATTCGTATTCGATCTTCCATGAGGTTACAATGAATCAGAGGTCCTCCTTACAGAATCCTCCGTGGAAATACCAAGGAAATCATGAGTAAGAGAAAAGAAGTCACGACAAGACCCATGGAATTGTCGCATCAAATTTTCCCTAGAGTTCTGCCTCACATTTATGCATGGACTAAAGTATATGGTAAAAGAGGAACTTATTCCGTTCGTTTGAAGTACATGGAAATAGTGCATGTTTCATTAACTGAAAACTTCTCTACAGGAAGGAATTTCCTTTGTTGTTATGGTACTCAAGCTCATATGGTGGTCACTGATCCTGAGCTGATTAAAGAGGTACTTAACAATAAAGAAAGAGAATACCCCAAAATACAGTTTGATCATTACATGAAGAAGCTATTAGAGGAAGGAACTGTCACAGCCAGAGGAGAAAAATGGGCTAAGCTACGAAAGTTTGGCAACCATGCAGAGTGCTTGAAGGTAATTAGTAATTTCCTGCTTTTGTTATTACATTTGCTGCTAAAATGCTTGTAAAATTATTGAATAGCTACTTGCAGAAATTTGAACAATCGAATTCATTGTCAGGCTATGATTCTCGCAATGATAACAAGTGTAGAAATAATGCTTGAAGGATGGAGAAAGCATAACGGAAAGGAGATTGAAGTATTCCAAAAATTTAAGGTTTTAGCCTCTGAAATAATATCCAGGACAGCTTTTTAAGCAATTACTTGGAAGGGGAGCAAATATTTGATAAGCTAACAAGATTTGCTCATCTTATTTTCAAAAACCCATATAAAATTAGAGTTCCTGGAGTAGGGTAAGTTTTCTGTCCTGTCCATCCCACCTTTAGTTGTCATTAATTATCAAATCCCGCCTTTAAATGCCATTAGTTATCATCTTCAAATTCAATGTTGCGGACAACTTCTGAAAACAAGTGATGATGTTGAATCAGAAAAACTGGAACAAGGAATACGAAATTCGATCTTTAACATGGTAAGGAAAAGAGAGGAGGCAGCGCTTATAGATCAAATGAAACAACACTATGGAAGCGATCTTCTTGGATTACTTGTAAAGGCTAGTCATGATACAGATGAAAAAGTGAAGTTATCAATCGATGATGTGATCGATGAATGCAAACCTTTCTAGGTTGGCGGTCATGAAACAACTGCATGCTCACTTGCCTGGACTGCTTCTCCTAGCAAGTCACACAGATTGGCAGGACAATGCAAGGAAGAAAGTGCTTGAATTATTTGGTAAAGAAAATCCAACTCCAGATGGTATCGCGAGATTGAAGATAGTAAGTTATCTGTAGTCGCAAATCAAATGTTTCATTCTATGCAGATTTCTGAAACTTAAATTTTGTTCTGTTCAACCATAGATGAGCATGGTTGTCAATGAAGCTCTAAGACTATATCCTCCTGTTGTTAACATGGGAAGACTAACCTAAAAGGAAGCTAAATTGGAGAATCTAACTCTTCCGCCAAAGGTTCAAGTCTTTAATCCCATTATCGCACTTCATCATAACCCGCGGATATGGGGGAGAAGATGCTTATCTTTTCAAACCAGAGAGATTCGCAGAAGGGGTGACTAAAGCTTCAAACAATAACATTGCTGCATTTTTACCATTTGGTATGGGACCTCGAAATTGTATCGGCTCAAACTTTGCAATTATACAAACAAAGGTAGCAATCTCAATGATTTTGCAGCACTACAAGTTCACTCTATCCTTCAGTTACGTCCATTCTCCAGTTCATCTTCTTACAATGACCCCGAAACAAGGAATTCCTGTCAATCTTCAGGCACTGTAAACCCAGTACCAAATTTGCCTAGGAAAATGTGAAGTATCTAACAGGTTCTCACAGAATAAGAGACTTTCTCTATAGCTTCCTTCATGAGCGCTCAGAATAGATATATTCTCTGTGCTAACAAACATCAGCTATGGTTTAATTTCAGTGACAATGTTCTTGATGACATAATTTGGCCAAAATCACCAGAGAAAATGACTATTTTATTTCAAAATGTCTCTAGGTATTAACTGAATTAATGGTATGGTCAACGATTAGTAGCCACAGAACCTGAAATGACTAAAAACAAATTGAACAATTTTAAAAATCCAGTATGAATCACCAAATTATCACTTGTAGATGAAGACAGCCTTTTGTGTGGATAAGTTACCAGCAAATTAAGGCCTAAACCGAGCAGCGGAGGAACAGATTACAGATAGGTTACTGTCAAAATGAGGTACAAATTATTAAATTAGTACGCGCTCAATGCACACCCTAAATTACTGTACATCAGAAATCCATCTCAAGAATTGGAAGCTGGTTTGGCCATATGATCAACAAATTTGCAATCTTACTGGCATGCAGAAATAGAATGCTAAACCTATGAAACAGATTATCTGAAAAACTCGCTTAAAGCACAGCATTCCCAATTGGTTCCTGAAAGAAATTGTATGCACCATCTTAATTTACAGAGGCGAAGTAGTCAAAGAGGATGAGCTGTCAATGAAGTTCTATCACTGGGCGGCATAAATGAAACATCAACTACTTAAAGAAATCAGAACACCCACCAAACCTCTTATAAATCATATTTGACTAAGATATTGCCATTTACAAATCTCAAAATCAAAACTACTTTTGTATAAAATAACCTCCGTTAGAAGCGGATTGAGAACTGTAGCACCTCCAAACTCATGATTTCTTTCTCCAACCCCCCCACAAAAACACCAACGGCTTTACAAATAAGATCCACCCACCTGGTGAGACAGCTAAAAAAAATTGCCCAGTGCTCGCCAACGTCTAAGATTTGATGTTGAAGCAATAGCCACAACATTTTCAACTAATATGTACAAAAAAATGGTATATGGACCTAATGTTAACATTCAATAACATGAAGTGGACAAAAACTTCTGCTTCATGCGAGAAATAAGCTTAAATTTTTCCTCAGCCTCGACCTGTTGACGGATGTCTGTTCTTGATGCTCGATCAGGATGAAATTTCAGCAAGGCTCGTTTATAAGCAGCATGTACCTACAGTGACCACCAACTATCATTAACAAGAAAAAAAAAAAAAAAAGAAGAAATGATGGAATCAATCAAATAAAGCTACAAATCTTAAATTATAAAACTTATAAGAACCATAGAAGAGAAATATAGTAAGCCGGTTAGCTTGATAGAGGCCATAGCTAAGCTCATAGTTAACAGTCACTGATAACATTATTTTAAATAAAAAAAGTCACATCACATTTCTTAAGCTTCAGAAGATCAAAAAAATATTGCAGCTATGAAACTGCAAGAAAATGGAACGCAACGCATTGCAGTCAACAGCAAGAAAATGAAACTGACCTCCTGCGACAGAGGATGGAATCCACCTCCCACCTGGATACCCAAGCCACGAAGTAATGAAGCCATATCAATGCATGCATTTTCCAATTGGTAAAGCTCCTTTCTGACCTCAGCACGAAGATTCTCTTTCATATTCAAATTTTCCTCATCCTAAATTTGGCATCAGTTGACCACAAAAGAGGAAAAAACACAATTAAATAAGTTACCCTAATTCTTGAACAATTCTAGTAATAGAAGACTAAGAAAATAAATTGATCCTACCTTCCTTTGTGTCTCTCTCACTTCTTCCACACGCTGCTTGAGCCGCTTCTCCAAAGCTAAAATCCGCAAACTTTCTGCTTTTTTTCTCTTCCGCAATCTCTTAGCCTCTTCTGCCTGAAGGGATAAAACAACCATTTAGATGAATGCACAAAACACAAGCATTTATGTACATGCTCCACAAATGTAGATACAAAGGTGCTTAGAAGGTTAAGGCATATTATATTTTTTTCAGAAAGCACAGTTATTACCAAGTAATCAAGGACTAATATCAGAACAAACCTGAAAATTTAGTTCTTTCTGCCTGGCTGCCCATTCTTCTTCAACTGCTCGCTTAAACTCATCAGTCTCCTTAAGCTTTTCTCGCTCATTGATAATATCTCTTTGAACAGGAGAAAGAGCATCTAGTGGATCCTTTCCATCACTAATTGAGAGGTTATAAAAGGAACTAGTAACTGGTTTTTGTCCTTCCGCATAACATGAACTTCCAGCAACTAATCTATCTTTCCTCTTTGAACCAACATTTTGACGCTGTGCCTCATTAGAGCAAGCATCGTAGATAGATGTCACTGGTGTAAAATTTTCATTTTTCTCCATGGAAACAACTCTACTGGGATTAATGCTATGCTTGCCCAAAAAAGCATCTTTGTTGTGAACATGAGATCCCTCATATTCAGAGTTTAAGTTAAGGTTTGGTTGAGAATTTGGAAAAGAACATCCTCCCGTTATACTTTGTTCACTATGCTGAACATGACTTCTTGTTTTAAGACACTGTTTAATATCCCTGTCACGAATCCATGATGAATGAGGTCCAAGAGGACCTTCCCTATTATTCTGAAATCTGGTTCCATATCCATTTTCAGTTTGACACTCATCAAACCAGAAATTAATATCTCCCATGCATCTTTCTCTTCCAAATTGAACATCAGCCTTCTTATGAGAACCGGTATTCTTTCTTAATTCTTGTTTCGACCTCCTAGAAAATGGTTCCTGCTGAACTTTCCAATAAGATTCTGCAAAAGGATATTCCATCCCAGGGCTCAAAGAACCACCTACAAACCCATCTCTCGTAGCAGTAAAATTAGATGAATTCGCATCATGAGAATTTACATTGTTTGAACTGGAGTCTATCTTTTGTCTAGTGCTATTTTCTACTCTAACATTTGGATGAGCATCACTGTGAGAACTGCAGGGACTTGCCTTATCCTGCGGACTAAGTGGACCCTTATAATCAGTATTCAGTTTTCTCTTTTGAAAAGCTTTTACCCACTGTTCATGAAGCTCTCTGCAAGAAATTTCCACAACTTCACAATCAGAGGAATCACTCTTGGATGAACCACTCTCAGTCTCAGACTCAAAATTTAAACCATAACGATTCCTAGAAGAAGAATCCTTGTTATAGGTTTTATTGCACTTTGATAACTTAAATGCAGGTCTTTTCTCAAAAACAACCTGACAATCATCAACATCTGCATCTTCAGATTTCCGCATAAAATCAGAGGCAGGACTAGTTTTATTTGAGAAATCCATATAATCACTATCCAAGCCAACATTCTCGTCCACATTGACTTCATGATTATCCACATAATCACAAATTTCATCATCATCAAGGCTTATGATACACGGAATTGGAAAGCTCTCGCCATCTTTGTGTACACTTGAACCACAAAATTTCTGCCGCAAAGGCTCAGGCACATCAATTGTAATAACATCATCAAAGCCATCACTATCAAGATCAATGATAACAACATTATCAAGATTCCCTTGCATTTTGCAACTCGCTATTGCTTCCTTCACAGAGAAACTTCTAAGCTTACAATTACCCCTGATGCTCCACCTCCTCCCATTTAAATCTGACCACCGCAAATTATATTTAGTATATCGAATCAGTATAGCCAATCATAAATTACATATACGCAAATCTAAATCAGACAATTCCCCAAAGAAGCTTTAAAAACAACCTCAAGAAGCCCTATAGAAATACCTAAAGAATATAATCCATTACTTATAATTCAATTTGACACCCAAAATATACAACATTTTAACGAAAATTATATAAGTGGAGAATTTACCATTTAAAAAAACCGTCTCGGTCTTTGAAAACGAACCGATTAATTATGATTGAGGACAAAAAAGAGAGAAGATGGAACTGAGAGGTTTTTTTTTTTTCTTGAGCATTTAGGGTTTTGAAAATTGGAATTGAAAGATTTTTGGTACCATAAGTAAGCGCCTTCTCTTTTAGAACAAAACCTGAAAGAAGAAGGCAAAAAGGAGAAACGTAATCGTTTTTCTTCTGGTGAGCTTGCTCCGCACGATGTCGGTACTCGGATACATTCAGTGGTTATCTGTTAGGAAACATAGTTACTGACGTATCCAAGACGCGGAATAATTTAGTCTGATTGGTCCGTCATTAGCTTTCAGTGACAAACAACTCCTGCTATTTGTTTTCAACGTGAGCCAACGTGTAGGGCTTTTTCATTTGTGAGGGACTCGACATCTACTTGATTGAATCAACGTTTAACGTTAGTTAAATTCGAGTTATACGATACTTTAACTAATGAATTTAAGGATAATTACTATTTTACCATTATTTTTCAATATTATACAAATTATTTTTAACATTTAAAAATTATATTTTTTCATTCTTTTATTTTATAATTATATACTAAATACATTTTACGTGAAAATTTCTATTAAGCAATCATTAACTAAAATTGATTTTATATTATTTACCTATGATATCTAGTGTAATATATAAATTGTCCATTATAATTTATTTATTTATTATACTAGAGTTCTTTTATCTAATTTTGTATTAAAATTAATTTTAATCTATACAAAAATAATTAATTAATATTATTTAATTATTTTAATTTCTAACTTGATTAAATAAATTTTAGTAGAATTTAAATATTTTTTAAAAAAATATATTTATTAAAATATTAAAAACTCATATAATTTAATTTTAAATTATTAAAATAAGATAGATAGATATTATTTTTATTATTAATTTTATTATACTCGACATATAATTTTAATAAAAAGATTGAGGATCAAATTATATTCTTTTATCAATTCAGCTTTTTAATCGCATTGACTTTCAAAGTACAAAGAAATGTTAATATCATAAATAAAATATATGAAGTAATTTGTATATTATATAGAAAATTATGGAGTAAATAAACAAATCTAATTAACGATTCTTTAACGAAAATTTGGATGGAATAGAATTTTAGTATAAAATTACAAAATAAAAGGATAAAAAGCTATATGAAAATATAATATTTCTTGTAAATTTTGATATATCTGTTAAAATATTAAAGTATTAGTTTTTTTTAATGAATACATATAGGAAATATTGATAAAAACACGGTGATACGATTGTTCCTTGTTGTTTGTCATATTTGTATGCAGCCCTGAGGTTTAAAAAATATATTACATCCTCCCTTAATATTGTAACAAATCACCCATTTGCTAGCTTTTCCATTAACAACGGTTAATTTAAGCTGAAATACTAAATCTACAATCATGTCCCTCAATTTTCTCTTCGTCATTTTGTCGAACAGTGCATATTCGCAATTTCCTCCTCAAGATCACCCATACCTTTTGCTGTGCAAGCTTAGGAAGTTTATATGGACCACGTAAAACAAGAACTGGGTCGCAATTGGAATCAGGAACTCTAGTTTTGGTATCAACTGATGATAGTATGATCTTAAACTACAAGCACAACAGCAATAATATCAAGAGCATTAAAGATGGGTTTGGCGTTGAAATTGACAAATTCAATGATTACTTCCCTTTCTACTCTGGTAATGATTATAAATGAAAATGTTTAGCAACAAAACTACCAAATTGTGCCTTCTTTGGTCATTGCAATGTTTTACATTGTTGTCAATTGAGCCCTTTTCTTGTCAGTATCAATATCCCATTTCGACCAAAATGCAAAGTGTGGTAAGGGTAGATCTATCATTTCCCTTCAGATTTAACAAAGAGCTAACTGAAAAAGGCAATGAATAGGATTCTCGTATAATATTACAGGGCAAGGGAGGGCGTAATATATATATATATTTAAAACCCGAGGATGCATTAGTACAAATTAACAAACAGAAAGGGGGAAAATAGTAATTTTCCAAAAATATGAGAGTTACTGTTGCATTTTCTCTTCTATATTATAATAGTACAAACTAATTCAGGTACATAATGATCTTGTATTAAACCTTTGATGTTGCCAACTAAATTCAAATATGCACTTTCTTGGAGGCAAGAATATCAAAAATCTAAAACTAGTATGCAATATGGCTGCTGGCTACTGCTGCTTACCGGTTCTAACCACCACCTTGTTTCAACAGTAATGGAGCAAAATACAAAGCCATGCTACTTTCTCCTTTGCAATTTTTCGAACCCACAAAATACCCAATTTCTTATTTCATCACAAAACGTTTTTACAAATGGATTTCTTCAGCCATCAAGAGTGCCGCCTCTCCACACATTGCATTAGACCTCTACTCTCTAATGCACCGTCATTCAGTCCCTTTTGATAGCTTTTCAGTTCTCTATACTCTCAAATCATGTTCTCGTTTGCAAAACCTCAATGTTATTCGTCATTTGCACTCTCATATTATCAAACTGGGTTTCAATACTCATGTTTATGTTGCCACTTCTCTGCTCCATTCTTATGTTGTTACGTCCTTTAGCGATGCGTGTCTTCTGTTCGCTGAAATGCCTGAGAGAAATACTATTACATGGAATACGATGATTACTGGGTATTCGAGGTCAGGGAATATTGATAAAGCACGTGCCTTTTTTGAGGAAATGCCATTGAGGGATGTGGGTTCCTGGTCTGCTATGATCACGGCTTATATTAACCATGGCCGGTGGGATAGAGGGTTATTGCTCTTTCGAGAAATGATGACGAATAGTGAGCTAAAACCGGACCAAGTGACTGTTGGAACTGTTTTATCCGGGTGCACTCACATGGGTTTTCTTGGATTATTGGTTGGGAAATCGGCTCATGGATTTATTATGAAGAATAGGTGGGAGTTGAATGTGGAAATTGGCACGGTTCTTGTTGATATGTATGCCAAATGTGGATACTTGAAGAATGCTATCCGAGTTTTTGATTTAATGAAAGAAAGAAATGTCATGACTTGGACTGCATTGATATGTGGGGCAGCACAACATGGCTATAGTGAAGAAACATTATCATTATTTAACATGATGCAAGAGGCAAAAATTAGACCTAATGAGCTGACTTTTACTGGTATTCTTAATGTGTGTGCTCATTCAGGGTTGGTTGAAGAAGGGAAAAAGTATTTCAGGATGATTGAAGAGTATGGTTTGGAGCGTAGAATTCAGCATTATGGATGCATGGTTGATCTGTTTGGAAAAGCAGGGTTACTAGACGAGGCATATAATGTTATTAAGACAATGAAAGTTGAAAATAATGTTGTCATTTGGGGCTCATTTTTGTCGGCCTGCAAGGAGCATAAGAAATTTGATATGGCTGAGAGAGTGATTGAACAGGTCTTGAAGGTAATAAAGCCAGAGAATGATGGAGGTATTTATACCCTTGTATGTGATTTGTATACTTCAAATGAGAAATGGGATGATGCCGAAAGGGTGAGGAAATTAATGCTCAACCAAAATGTGAGAAAAGCCAGAGGTTCTAGTTTTATCTGAAGTGGATTATTTAATTGATAATTCTTCAGCTCCTAGTAGGTTTAGATGTTGCTTGTCACTCGTTGCTAATCACATATACATGGGTATCAACAGCTTTGGTTCGTTCAAGTCTTCGGATCCTTTGTATAACAAAAATTAATAAAATGAAGATCTATGTATCACAGCAAGAATGAAGGAAGAAGAAACTTAGACTGCTTATGCCCTGTTTCGGTGGTTAAAGGCTTTAAATGTTTTTAATGGTTTTCCTTTCTTTTCTTTTAATGGTACAAATAGTTGCTGCTCTGAAATCAGTTTCAAAGGTTAATGAAATCATATAAATATTTGTACGAGATTTTCCTTTAGAATCAATATGCAATTATGTATTCTATTTCTTTTTTTCTTTTCCTAATTACAGTTTCTTTTGGAAAAGAATGTAATGAAACACTATGGGGTCCATTCTCTTGGCCATTCATTTTGAATCATATTACGTTTTCCGTAAATGACTTGCTGAAAAACTAATTGCAGTGTGGAAAGAAAGAGCAAGAAGAAGGATAAGAGAAAAAGAAAGAAAGAAGGAAAAAAAGCATCGGCACTTTCACAGACAATTGAAAAAAAAAAAAGAAAAAAAAGGAACATAGAAGCAAATCCACTCAATGTACAAAGCCAGTGGCCCTATCATACAGCAAATAAAAATAATAATCAGAAACACCATGGACAAAGAGGTTATAAGAATTCAATGAGATTTTGCAGTATTCCCTTGAAGGTAGGCAGACTGAAGCAAAGAAGGGGAAACGAGAGGAGAAAGTAGAGGAATAGGGTCTTTGCTGTGGTAGAATGAATTAAACGAAGATGCTTCTTCCATTGATGTTGATGTTGATGTTGATGTTGATGAAGTGATGCTGCACCCAATTGCCTGAGGTGAAATCTGGCTTTCAAGAACCGCATTTGGCTTAATCTGCAAAGGAGAAGGAGCTCGCCTTTGCAACCTGCTCAATGCTTTCCTGTATTCAAATTCTTCCTTGTGAATACAAGTTTGGAAACCAGGAAAACCAACCCCAGAATCATCCATCCTAATCTCTTTAGATCTGCTCATGTATCCTCCTCCTTTCTACACTTATCTTATCTTGGGGAGTAATCTAAGCATTTGATGTATGGTAAAAAATTTATAAACAAAGAATCATCCAAAACATTCATGATAGATGGATAGATAAGATATTGTTAGCCTCTACACATTATCCATCCTCCCATGAACTGATGTGGGATCTTATTAAAAGAGTGGCACGACCTACGAGGTTCGTGCACTCGGCCGACCCAATATTACTACTATATTTAACAAATTCAACCGCTAGGTCTTGTCTGGTTCATTTCTTTAAGAACGATAAGCACCACCATAAACTGAATTAAGTACTCCAGTGGTATAGCTCATCTTACATAGACTATTTTTTATTTTTTTTTCTTTCGAATTTATTTAAAAAAAAAAAAAAAGATGATAGTGATAAAGTAAAAGTAGAAGACTTAGGTTAGGGATTCGTCATGTGAGGCTGAGTCAGTTTGTGTCTTTGCAAGAAACCTGCTGAATCCCCATATCATCCTTCATGTGAGGCAGGAATCAGCGCACGCACATTTAAAAGCTCAAGGTTTTGTTTTCAGTGATTGGAGGAACTCCCACAACTGCACATGCACAAATAAAACAGAGTTCAAAAGAGTGCCCTGTTTCAAGATAAATGTCTTGATTTGTCCTGCATGCCTTCTAAATCACATAACTAAATATTTTGGCATTATAAATCACCATTATCTCACATAACACTCCTGAATGGGTCGTCTTGATCGACTTGGACTGGAGCATTCAAGTATTTTTGTTTATATCACAAAACAACTACACTGGACTTCTTTAGTTATATGGTAAAAACATTTGATTGTCTTTTTGCGAGTTAATATTTAAAAAAATTGTTATGGTGTGTGTGTGTGTTCGATGCACGTCCTTCAATTATTTCTTTATTTCTGAATTGTGTTTTTTTCTGTGAAAGATTCATGTGCGTACATGGAATCAGTTAATTGAATGCTTTAGGAAAATGATCAGGAGATGCACAGCAATTAGCAAGTGGAATATGCTGAATTAAGGAATATCCTCTATCTACAAATATTATTCATATTTTTTTGTAAATATTATTTTTATTTACTTTAATAGAAATGTCCATAATTTTCTTAAATGTATTGTTTTCTAGGATAAAAGCATGGACAAATTTCAAGACATACTTTTGTTAGCATTTGGATTTGAACGAATCCAATATGAACAGGAAATCAAGAGATTTGAAATAAATGGTTAATCGAAATTATCTTTTGGGTTCACATAAATCCAAATCCAAACAGGACCCTTTCCTTCAGGTGGCATCACATCAAGAGAGTGATGCGTGACACGTGGCTGTACCCTGCAAGATTATGACACACCATCCATTAAATGATGATAGTGCCATGTCATATTTGGCAGTCGCCTTAATACTTCATGTTCAACAAAGGAGACGCATTTTCCTGACTTTTTGCTTCTTTTTCTATTTTCCTTTTCAAATTTTGTTGGATTTTCCTCTGAATGAGTCTTGGTCAAAAAATAACATTTTGGGTTAGAAAGAAGGACTTTTTCCCTTTTTTCTTTCTTTTTTTTTCTTTTAAAAAAAGAAGAATTTAATGATCGTCTTAAATAAATAAAATTAATTATATTACAAAACATAAATATCAACCGTATATGCTATGATTCTAGAAAAGTCCATTCCAAATTTCAACAGACACGGGACAAAAAGCAACCCAAGATTCAACAAAAATTTCCAATTGTAGCTGGACAAATATGAACCAATCAAGATTACGTGTAGACAAGAATGGAACAGAAAGTAGTTATTGCATTGGCATAGTGAATCGGTGGATTCAGACTTGCTTGATTTCTCATATGCTCACCGCCGGAAACGGAAAAGGGAAAGGGTTGAATAGTAAGCTACAATGGCAAAGTAGCTGTGCCTGTGTCCGAAAAGCTCATACTCGACTAGCAACAGCAGATATGAGAGAACGGTAGCAGGTGAGGCTTTCACGAACCAAACCCATCTCTAATAGTAATAGTAATAGCGCGGAGTCTCTATCAGACTCACTGTTAAAACTGGATATCCAAATCTTGGTACTGCCAGACACATATTAGAAACAGCTGTTTTAATGAGCGAAATGGAAGGGATGTTGTAGTCAAATTAGGTACCACCAATAAAATAAGTTAGAGACATTGAATGACATCAAAAAGTGGTCCTTTTCCAATTCCAACTGGGTTCCAATTCCTACTTTGACCATCTTCTCTTCTATTCTGTCCAAAGTCTTGAATCTTGAGAGACACCACTACTTCAAGTTGGTGGACAGCTATCCAAAATTAGAGTCAAAATACCTAGTCTTGCAATCAACAGTATACAGTTTGAACTGTCAAAGAATATATTACATATATATTTAGAAAAACAACTCGAGGATCAACAGGCTTATATTAACTAACAAAACCAAGAAATGTGAACACAGCACCAGATGGTCAACTGAAAATATTGAGTAGATTCTGTACGAAAGTTGAAAACAAGAGTTCATGTTCATTTCTTTGTTTCCATGGCGCCAACATAGATTGGATCCACTTTTAACTAATGAAGCTTTTCATGAAATGGAAAAAAGATGAATTTACAAGCTTTTCTCTAACTCCCTTTTGACAGATGGCTTTGCTTTGTTCCTAACACATGCTAAAAGGCCTGAGATCTGTAGTAGAAATTTCAGCCGATGGGTATTAATATACAAGAATAACGACCTAATAAGTTTGTTCAGGAATAGGACCTAACCAATCCAAAGTTAACAAAAGATCTGGACTTGAATAGACCACCAAAAAGAAACCTGGTCGGTGATTCTTGAGACACTGGTTTTAACTCATCAGGATTGCTTTTCACCTTAAGAATGGTCTGCCCAATTACTTGTCGGATTGATTCTATGGTTTTACCATCAACCGGATACCCTGAAGCATCACGAACATAAAATGTATTAATAGCTTTTCCATCTCTGGTTGTCACTTCTGCTCTCGTCACAGTAAGGCTGTTTTCCCGAAAGATGCGAGTAACATCAGATAGCAGCCCAACTCTATCAGTAGTGCATAATTCTAGCTTCAAGCCCTGAATCAGGAAGAATTTTAAAATTAAACATCTAAATACTGGAAACGCTCTTAAGGAGCACCTAAAACAACCAAGAATATCCATAAGCTTTTATTTTAAACATTTATTTTCCAAGTTCTTACTGAATGTCTTATCATGCATCAAAAACTGTCATCTGAAACACAAACTGAGTAGGTATAGCTATAAATTCAAGCCAATGTTGAACTATGAACGTTTGGCATCTCGATCAGAAATCACAGATGTATGATTTTGCTACACATAATACTATCCTAACCACATAATTCAATAAACGCACCTCAGATACTCTTCTCTCAATAGCTGCTTCAAGACATTGTATTACCCTCATCCTTTCAGCATCTGATTTCACAGGGGATCCATCTATATGTCTGATGTAGTATTCCTATAAAACCGTCCACAAAATCAATTACCAATCTAATTACACTATTAAGCCTACAGTCAAATCACTTAATGCATTCATGTGAAAGTACAAGGTATAGGTGGCAAACCTGATAAGCTTCAGGTCCCTCAGCATCAATATTGGCATGAAAAACTACATACTCCATATCTGTCAAAGTGCATACTGTATCAAAGAGCAGCTTTGGTCTATCTTTGCTCCTTATGGTTACCACTGAGTAGTCCTTGTCATACCAATTGACCACACTGACATTAGGCCTCTGCTTCTCATCCAAGACCTCATCGTCTGCTCGTTCATAATCCCTATCAGCAAACATCATTTGGTGAAGCCTTCTCTCAGTGTGGGTGACCCCATGAGACACCACAGTCTTAGCTCCTCTGAATTTGTTACTGCCCTTGAGTACATTACAGAGAAGTTCCTTAATCCTAGACAGCCTCTCTGGGTCAATAATTGCGGATCCAGTTTCCTCATCAGTTACTTGCATTACAGCTGCAGCCCGCATATTGTGTGTCCAGACCTCTGCACTGACCACGTTGCATTTTAGGTGGGTGAGTACAGCACTCAGTTCAGATAGCAATCCTGGTCTGTCACTTCCCGTTAACTCAATTGATGTGTGGTCCATAGATGGTATAACCCCAACAGATCTCATAGAAGATGTAAAGCATGACTCTGGCCCCAGTGACTAACAAATAAAACCAAATAATCAGATCTGTTTGTTCTCTGACATTGTGGCTAAAACCAGAAGACAAAGCTATAAGGATAGCATCAATTACAAACTTAGAACTCACCTTTCGAATATAATCTAGAATTGCTTCATCCGTAATTTTGTTTCCATCTTGATCCCTAACATTGAAAACTGATAAGAAAATAACAATTCAGAATCAATTTTGGAATCCAAATGCAAAACCTTAAAAGGAAAAAGAGAGAGAGAGAGAATTTTTACCATCCATGAACCAGCCACCATCAGAAGATATGTAAGCTTTAGTTATAATAAGGTTAAGATCAGTAAGGACTTGTACAACTTCAAGAAGTATTCCATGTTTGTTTGCGCTGTCCACCTGCATCACAAAATTAAATATATACCCAAAAAAAAGGGTCAGTAAGCATACAATAAAGAAAAACACCAAGAATTATGGCCATGAGACATCCAGCCACCAAAACAAACCCAGAGAAAGGGAGCAAAGGCATACCCTTATAACAGTTGCATTCTTGCAAGATTCATTATCAATGACAACCCTGACAAATTAAATTAAAAATAAAAATAAAAAAAGGTAAATCTCTAAACTGATTTAACTCGAAGTTGAGGTAATTCTCAGTGGAATTGATAAAATAAAATAAAAAAAGATAAGAAATTGCAAACCTGGGTGGATTCAATCTTCTAAAGAGTTTCTCATATTCATCGTCCATATCATTTGAAAAGCTCATGTTGACATCTGTAGAAGGGAAAAAAATGAGAAAGAAAGCTATAAGAATAAAAACAGCCAATAATAAAAATGTAAAAGGAGGTCCCTAGGGAATAAACATGACCAATGAGATAACAGATACTAAAACAAAACAAAACAAAACAAAAAAAAAAAACAGTACAGGCAACAAAAAAAGATGCAATTATAACTGAATCCTTTAAATGACTGTTATAAAGACCATCTCCAAAACAAGAGGAAAAGAGATTAATGAGGAACAAATCACCAAGCCCATTGAAACACGAGCAAAAAGCAGGGGGGAGAGAGAGAGTGCGTGTGTGCGCGAAATCAAGCGCAAATACCAGAGTTCCAATTAAAATCACAGAGACTTCATAACTAACAGGAATCATTGCCCGTGTAAAACCCCATTAATTTCCATTCCTCCAAATTAACAATAAACACAAACTTACAAATAAAATCACGGCCACCCACCATCACCAACCCAGTTCCGAACACACAAATTCATAAAAAGAAAAAAGAAACAAGAAAAAAGAAAAGAAAAAGGAACCCGAGAATCAAAAACCAAAAAGAAAAGAATTCGACACCTACCCATTACAATTCTTGGTGATTTTGAGATCTTTCTAACCACAACTTCTGTTGGTTAACTCAATATACAAGAAACTGTATAAAAGTATATGTATGCTTGCCTATATACAAGAACCCAAAACAATATATACACACCAGGAAGTAATAGTAGCAGTACTAGTAGTAAAGTATCTCAAGAGAGAGATCTCAGCACTCTCACACAAAAGGAAACAAGAATATATAATATTATAATATTTTTTTTTTCCTTTTTAAATTTTATTCAAATTATTTACCGCAATTTCTAAAATGGAAAATCAACAGACACTCCCCGACACGATACTCCAAAAACCTGCAACTTCTAATTTCTCTTGTCTCTCTCTCTCTCTAAACCTATTTTGCTCTCTCTCTCTGAAAAATTAGCACGCTCTGTTTCTGAATAAAAATCAGTAAATATATTAGAGTTTCCTAGAACGAGGAGTGGGCAGAGAGTGCTGCATGCGTATTCTAGTGGGATACGGGTTATTAGTGCTAAAGTACGCAAGGCAGAAGGGCTAGGGATAATAAGGTAAAATTATCGAGGTTAATTTGGGCACGTGCTTGAAAAAAAGGTGCAAAAAGGAAATAAATTAATCTCCGACGTCTTTGGAAATGGACCATTATAGGTCTGGCTCATGGTCCATATAGTATGTTATGGGTTGGGTATATACTATTCTATATTATATAGAGGTTAGCGCTTCACTATCACATTTACGTACAAATTACATTTACTGTATTTCGTTATTTAATAACAATTTATCTCAAATTTTTTATTTATTTTCACATATGATAAAATTTTATTTATTTTTATGGTGGTCCAATTGGCGATTTGAATTTTATGTCCTTGCATTAGGCTTAGCCTTGATCATAGGCTAATAGGGAAACCATTAAGTAGTAAGATTAAGCCAGATTATGTCAAGTAGTAAGATTCTGCTCAATGTAATAAATTAATTTGCAATGGACCATTAAACCTGATTACAAGTTTACACGTCCATAACTTTTCCTTTTAAGTTAAAGATAATATTCAATTCTCTCCTTGTAGAAAATGGATCTCCCAAAATAGTTATAATCCCAACCTCCTAAAAGCAGAGCCTTTGGATAGAAATCATGAACCATTCTTTCATCCATGAATATTTGAATATAAACATAATCGAGATACAAATAATACAAACAATTATTTACTTGAGAAAATACATGTTTAGTTATTTTCTAAAAGGATTTACCAAGAAAAACACAAAAGATATTACTTTTTCCTGATTTTAGAAAATTTTAAACACCTATTAATTATTAGTTTTTTTCTTTTCATGATTCAACCATAAAATTATAAAACCCAATTGGCAGAACAAAAGTCAAATTTTATTTTGTTTTTTCTATTAAAATTACGAATGCACCCACATGGGCTCGCAAGGGGTGAGAGAGTGGGTCAATGTTTTGGTGCGCTCTCACACACGCGTGTCTTACGGTGCAATGCCGGGTGGGTTCTGTCATTTCCCTCGCACGTGGCTCGTCCACTGACTCCACTATTAACTTTGGTCTATTCCACTGTATTCATAGCTTCCCTAATTCAGGGATTGTCTCATTTCTCATTAAGACAATCCGCTCCAACACAACCCACTACCTCTTCTGCATTACCTTGTTTAATGCAAGCACGTCTTCGCCCTTGTTACATCTTTATTTTTTCTATATTTAAAAACACCGGAAATTAGAATAACATCATGCCTTAATTTCAGACTACTTTAGAAATTGGTGTCAAAATGTATGCAATATCTAAAAAGTAATAGCAGTAAATAGATAAACAAATAAAAATAAAAGGAACCCATGTAGTTTTGTTTCTTGCTTTCCAGGAGGATGCATTCCAGCATTTCTTTTGTCTCACCATTCTTTCAATGTATGCATATTATGATATTGTCCTTTAGCTTGTTTGAATAGACATTGAAACAAGTATCCAAAATGGGCTATGTTAATTTGATTGCTTGTGTACATATACATAGTTTTTGTTCAAACAGTTTTCTTAGCCATTAACTTATTTTTCCATTCAAACGAGTAATTGGGAGTAATTGATATGTAAAAAAAACCATAAAAGACGACAAGTTGGTGCCTGCCATTAATGAGAAGTGCCAGCTAAAGTCTCCACTAATGTTGGAAATGGTAGTGAAAATGGTGTGGCCAGTAGGCAGTGGCTTCCACCTGAAGGATGTGCTTGCATTTGCGCTTTGTATGTGCCTGCAAATGCATAGAGTGATTCAATCGTAAGCAATCAAGTAGCGGCAGTGGTGGTGCCACATCCATGCGATTGGCACTTCAACATTCTCACCAACGCCACTCTCTGCTTGGACCTTATGGCTCCCTACCTAGCACTAGTTTTGTTCAAGGCTCTATCTTAATTACAAGTCACTTATAATGCAATTTCATGCAACTTCTTTTCCTTATAAAATATATTTATTTATTTATTTAAATGAGAGAATTTTCTTTCAATGTCAATGCTGAGTAGACAAAAAATTGAAACAGGATGCTAAAATCTTGGACTTTGTCTCTTAGGATATTGTTTTCCAAATTCATGGGCACCGGGCATCTTATCCGAGTGATGTCCATATCAGCCACATATATATGTTGAGCTAACGTAATTATGTACAGACGTGCATCATCTACTTGTAATTGGCAAACCAAAAGTTAGCCGCAAAGGATACCAATATCCAACAATATTTCATATGCTTCTAATCCCTGGGCATGCCCTAATCCATGACCACCAAAGAGTCATTTCGAGCCAACGATCATCCCAAATTCCTTGGTCGATCTCTTTGATTTATCTGTTTATCCCTTGTATTATTTCTTCTACTATGAGGTAGATATTCAATCGTAATTATTAATTGAGCAACAAAGCATTTTGAGAATTCGAAATTGATGCTTCCATTCTAAAAAGGTATAAAAAAGAGAAGGAAAATAAAATAAAATAAAATGATGTCCATCATAAATGTATCCATTGCTAGTTAGTCACCATAGATTAGATAAGCCCTATTTGGACTTGCAATTTCTATAAAAATGAAATTAATATTTATTTTTAATTTTGGAAACTATTTTTGAAGAGAAATGTGATGGTTTTCTTAAGAAACCAACCGTTATTTCAAAAAGGACTAAAGAGGACTATGCGATACAGTAGAGAAGGGATAAGGAAGCCGGTCGGCTTTTTGGTGCTTCAGATTCAGATACAAAATAAGGCAGGCAAGAGCTGAGAAGATGATTCTGCTACATTATAATCTCCCATTGCCAACACCCAAACTTGCCCTATCAGTCAATAAGACAATTTCCCTATTTCCACCTTTAATTTAATACCTGACAATCCTAGTGGGGGGGCCTAAATCATTTCTAACCAAAATCTTTTCCTTTTTAATGTTTTGCTACAATCGCCCAATAAAAATATTTTGATTCAACTGATTGCACAAAAACCATATTTTTATTTAAAAAAAAATAATAAAATTAAGCCAAACCTTAAGTTATTTTTTAAATTTTTATATAATAATTCGTTTTAATTGTATCTATTAAAATTTATTTAGTGGGAACCGAAGAAAACATAATACAATATATATCTATTAAAATTATATATAAAATTATTTTTATTAATCTTTTTAAAATAAAATTTAAAAATTTATAATTTATTATAATAAAAAATTCATTTTTATTTATAATTGATTCAAATTGAAATTACAATTTTTATTAATATATAAAAATTATTTTTATATAAAGTGTCGTTATGGAGAGGTTTTACTTTTATACCTGAATTTGACAAAAAAAAGAATTCTCCATAGAAATGTGAAAGGACCAACTGAATTAGGTCTGATTAACTTAAAAAGATAATATACTTGTGATATAATTAGTAACATATTTTAAAGGTTTTAATAATTATGTCAATTAATGAGAGAAGAAACGTTTAATTGCTTCTTATTTGAATGAACCCCGAAATTAAGAGCCCACACAATTGCTTGCTGTAGAAGAGGAAGGATGTTTACACAATCATTAGTCATCAGTGACCATAGCCTCATTCTCTAGTCAACCCACTTTATTTTCTACAAACAAAAATGTGTGGCCAGGCATTCTTGCGGTCCAATTTCAACATTGTATTCAAATAAAACTGAGTTCATCTTTTATATATATATATATATATATATATATATATATATATATTATAAGATTGTATGGAAAATTATGAATATCTGAATGAATTTGCTCTTTCCTTCTATGTTTTCAATAAGTAGTAATTTTATTTTTCATATTGGTGTATTGTTCAATAAAATATATATTTTTTTTTACTCAAAAAATTAATTAAATAACTGAAAAGTCATTTCTATAAAAAAAATAATAATCATTTTATACCGTGAAATATTAAAAATCAATTTATCATATAAATAAAAATTGGATAAAATTAATAAATAACATGAAATTTCTTTTTTATTTCACTAACATATATTAATACAAACATTTTTAAAAGTATAAAATAAGATCTTTATCAAATAAAGTATAGAATAAAAAATACACAACAAAATAAATCTTATAGGTATTTATAATTATCTAAAAAATGTGGCTCCTTTTAAAAAAAAAATAAAATAAAATAAAATTGCCATTCCTTTATCATTCAAGCAACAGATACCTCCACGTGACATAAATCCTTAGGTTACATGAAGAAAACCTTGAGAAACGAGTCACTGCCAACTGCTTAACTACCATTCTAACTGTCATTCTAACTATAATTCAATTAATCATCACCAAAAACTAACTATGTCGCTATAGTTGGTTTTACTTGACTAAAGGTAACTTTGCCTCACTAAAGCATATTTCGCTTTGCACTTACTAATTTTAATTTTATATTACACTTTTTTAAAAAAAAATTATTTTGATTATAAAATAAAATTGATAAATATAATTTAATAAAACTTTTAATATTTAGTATTAATTATAAAATTTTAAGAGATAATAGTAAATTAACTATTTTTATATGTACTTAATTTTTAAAAATTTTAATTCTTTTAATACCTGATATAAAAATTATTTTAAAAATTATATATTAATTAATTTTAATAATATATAAATTAATATATCAATTAAAAATTTATTATATAATAAAATTAATTAATTATTAAATATAATATAAAATATTATTTTTAGAATTAAAATTATTATTTAATTAAAAAATTAATTTATTAGTTAATATAATATTAAATATAATTAAATATGTTATTTTTATAATAAAATTAGTATCATTATCCTGACTAAGAAATTATTTATTAGTTACTATAATATTAAAATATATTTAATATGCTATTTTTTTAGTATAAAAATCTGTATTTAATTAAAAATATAACTTATTAATTAATAAATTAATAAAAAAAATTTATAAGAATATACATAACCTTAAATCTTATTTGTCAAAAATAGTATACATGTCAAAGTAAAATACTATGTGCCAAAAATTAAATACAGATGTCAAAAGAAATAAGAAAGCAATATATATACGGATATAAAAGAGTAATTTAAAATTACATTTTATTTATTATATATGAGAATAAGCATCTATTTCTGATTTTGTAGGCTATTTATTTCTTCATCAAATTCGATTCTATATTGGAATTTCTTTTTTTGTTACAGTATATATTGTATTACCAATACTTACCATCTATTTTGTGTCTTTTTTTCTTCTCTACTAAATTAGGTCATAAATAACTTAATAAAACCCTTAGATTTATTTAGATAATACCAACTGTGTGTCTTTAATAATTGATAGCGACCATGAAAAGTGTATCCTAATAGGGCCACTAAATCTCATACCCTACTATCTAATCCTCGTAACAAATTTTGATCATCTCAAGGGACCGGTCGTTCCATTTAAAGAACCAAACCAGCCATTCCGGTTCAGGAAAAAAAAAATAGATTTATTGTCATAGCTTTTAGTAGCCATTTTTCTTAAAGAATAAAAAAGGTAAAAGACTAATTTACTAAGGTTTTTAAAATAATCTTTGCTTTGTCTGTTGCCATTTTTTCAACCAAGAGCTAGGTTAATTAGTCAACGGTCAAACACACTTTATTAAATATATACCGACTACATTATATATTAATATTATGTTGTTTAGAAAATGTAAAAGACTATTCTTTGTATATTTTAAATTTCAAATTTAATATATTTATAGAAAAATATATCAATAAATATTTTACTCAAAATTCTTAAAAAACATTTAAAAACTAAAATTTATAATAAAAGAAAACTAAATATACTATGCGCATCAACATTTTTAATTAAAAGAAGTCACTTTTTAGAAGTGCTATACCAATTATTCAAGGCAGATTTTAGCCATAAGTTTTTGCTGAAAATATTATATTTTAATTTATATAAAGTGAAAATAAATTTGAAATGCATCACAAATTAATCTTTTAAATATTTTTATATGACTAGATAATAGAGATATTTTAAGTTTTTTTAAAAAAGTAGATCACTTTAAGAATAAAACGGGAGCGAAGAAACATTATGTTTAACATAAAAATAAGGAAAACAATAATAATATTTTTGGACATGTTCCGCACATAAAAAGGTTCACGTGAGATGCGGCAGACCCGTGAAAGTATTTACACGTTGAGACAGCATGGCAGTCACGCATGTTGCACGTGTAGATAATATTTATTTATTATTTTTTTTTTTGAATTTGGTAATATAATTTAAAGGGGACTCTTGAGGGGCATGAAAGGTCGTTCTGGTTGGCTGTCAGCACATTAGCCACGTCCAAAAAGATAAATACAGTGAGAGAGAAGTGTGGGTTCATTCACTCTTTTTCTTTAATTTATTTATAATTTAATTTTACTTTTTTAATATTTTAATTAATTTATTTTGGGTGTGTGAATGTGTGTGGGCTGGGTTGGGAGTACTTGGATCCTTGCTGGCTTTACTTTTGAAGTTCATATTTTCATGGAATTTTGCTACTGAGTGGTTTTGTGCTTGTGTTTTCTAAATCAAGATGCCTCCTCCCATAAATACAATTCATGTAAAAGAATGTTCAGATAGAAGTAAGACAGTCTTCACCCTCCCACCCAAGTTTGATTATCAAATATTCCAACGGTATAATTCTCCAATTTCTGTAAAACTCTGTAAATTTTATCCTTTCTAAATGGGTGAATCAAAGCAGCTGCCACACATGCAAAAAGCGGAGAAGAAAACAGAAAAGAGAGGGTTGGAAAGAAAAGAAAGGTTGCTTCCCTCACATATGATATTAAATAAAAGGGGATGGCAGATGCAGATGGTTCGGAGCAATCACTTTTTGAATAAGCATAGAACAAAACTTTGAGATGGAATGGTCCCTTGGCTAAAGACTCTGTCAATAAAACTGCACAAATATTAACGAGAGAGATTTATTGAAAGAGATTTTTGAGGGGTTGCAACTTTCGACAGCTGTTTTCTTTTTTCTTTTCTTATGTAATATAAATACACACGTACGGATATGGTGAACCCAAAATTGGGATTGACGTTTTATTCGACGGCTGTTGCGTTTGCTGTTTAGTCTGTGTATTAGTAATGTCCAGAGAGTCCCATACTCTTTGGATCAAAAGCTCTTACCCACTGGGACTACTGATATGCGTCTCACATCAGCACCATGCTATTGCCAGCATAACAGCTGAATATTCCGATATATATATATATAATTAATAAATAACTTAATACATATTTATAATATTTAACTAATTAAATTATATTAATTATTTAATATAAAATAATATAATAAAAGTGAATTCAATTGTAGAGCTAAATGCAGTACGTAAACAATGCCTGTACGTTTGTTCAATTCTATATTTATAATATTTAACTAATTAAATATATATTAATTATTTAATATAAAATAATATAATACTTATATATATATGTTTTTTCTTTTGGTATTAGTAAGGAGTATTTCTTTTTAATCCAATTTTAAAATATAAGATATTTAAAGAAAAAAAAGATTTGGATATTGAAATAGCAGAAAGTTCAGTTCTACATAACAACCTGTATATTTATAGTTTTAATTATTTTGTTCTCTTATAAAATCAATCTTCACAAAAAAAAAAACAATAAAAAGAAAATCAACAATATTAATATTCTTGTATTTTTAAGTTGGTTTTATTTAATTCATATAAAATCATAAGATTCCCTATTTTGCGATTAAAGAGTTCATAAAAGAAAACCTATCAACCATATTATTATTTTCTTTTGAGGAAAAACCAAATAAACACTTGATATTAAAACGGCATAAATTGTAAATAAAGCTCAATGTTAATCTGATGGTACAGCTTCTTCTTTTTTTTTTTTTTAACTATTTATCATTAAATAAAAAAAATTCATTAATTTTCATTAAATACTAATGTATATTTATTAGTATCAAACTACTAAAATATGTGTCTAACATATATACACATAGAACACAGAAGTCATAGTCTAAATTAAACAACATCATTTATAAAGAGGAAAGGAAGACTGGATACAAGAGTTGTTAAAGAAGCCACACAATTAACCAAGAAGCCAATACATAAAAAAAGAAAAATCATCAGTAACCTGGACACTCTTACCTAATTTATATCAAAAAATGGCTAACAAACTAACCAATGATTAATGTTTCAAAATTTTGAATGTGCTAATTACATCCAAAAAGATCATCGTAGATAAATATCTTCTAATTTAATTAATGCGCATACGATTATATTAAACGAATACTTTATCATCTATAAGAGTCTTATTTGCATATTTTATATTAATTTTAAATATATATATATTAAACAATAAAAAATAAAAACCATTGAAATCTCACAAATGCCTGAAAAAGGTCATTTTAAAGATCCTTCTAGATTACCAATAATTAATTTGCATTAGTTGAGAGAGAGGTCGACGGTACGCTTTCAAATCAAAGCAATCCTCATGAGAAGAAAGGTTTTAGGTTGTAACTACTTAATTAGCTTTATGACTGGCAAATAGGTGCCTTTTGCCCAATGAAACTAAAGCATTTCATCTCTAATTCTCTCAAACCTAAAATTCTTCACTCCCGTTGCTCAATTATACGCCAGGATGATGTAGGCCATCTGTGCCGCCGCAAACCACCCCTTCCTCCCTTTTCAGTTTTAGTTGATTTTCTTTTTGGAGAAATATAGATCTTAAGATCTGTACTAATGAGTGTTTGTTTGTTTATCTTGTAGGTGTACGAATGGGGCGGCCATGTCTCTTCTTTTATGAAAGTGGGTCCGTTTTCTTTAAGTAAATATTTTCGTTCTTTATATAAGGGAGTCACGAAGAGATTACTGCTGGTATCCATATGATTAGGCTCATTTAAAGACAATTGTGGAGTCCATTTATGGTTGATCATAGCTACCAAGAGCATGCTTCCCGTTAAGCTCTAAAATAGCGATCGCTTTATTAACACGATTAGAGTTTATTGGAAAATAATTTACTATTTTATGAAATTTTTTATATTTATTTATTGATTGTACTAATGTTTGTACTCTTATTTTCAAATTGTATTTATAAATCTTATTTGATTCGAAAAGAATTCCTTCTATTTCTATGAAAATAATAATAATAATAATAATAATAATAATAATAATAATAATAATAATAATACTGTTTCCGTTCACAAGAAAACTAGGCTAGAATAATTCGGAATATGATGCTCCTACCAAAAAAATTAGAATTTTCCTTTTTAAAAGTTAGAGATACCAAAATTAATTAGATACTATCTTGATTAACTTTTTTGTAAGATTAATTAATGGACACATCATGTATGCGCATTCTATCTATTTTGAAAAAAGCCATTTAAGAAATTAGGATATTATATAAAATTTATTATGTCGGCTACATATCATCCATTCATATAGATTTACAGACATCCTCCTAAATTATAATAAAAATAAAATATTATTTAAAAAAAGTTTAATTAGTAAGTATAAAATCAATAATAAAGTTTTTTTTACTAATTTGGGTATGTTGTAGAATACATGCAATTTTAAGAGTTTCATTAATCCTTGTATTCTTAAATATAAAATAGTTATTAAATATTATTATAAGGAAAGCAGCCAAAACATGCATAAATATTATGTGAGAGCAAGAGCAGAAATAAACATAGAGTGCGTATTAATTAAAACAGGAAATTATATTTTAAACGGACGAAGAAAAAAAAAAAAACAAATCTATTGCAATGGAATGGAGAGTTATGTTTTTGTTAATTATTTTTCCCTGGCTATTGAATTGCTTAGGTGAGCACATAAGTTTGACAGAAAGATTTTATTTATTTATTTTTTGAGAGAAGTTTGACAGAAAGAATTGGTGACGAATGAAATGCATTTTCTTTTGGCATTCATATAGCTACGTACTAGAAGTGGCCAATTGCATAGGTTGCAAACATTTATAGTTATATTAATGGCAATTATTGACCTTTATAGAACCAAACAACTTGAGTGGTTTGTCACTGAAATTTTACAAGAAATTAATTCTATAGCAGTCTTTCAATCAGCAGAGTTATTGAGCAACTTTCATGGTTCAATCAGTGAACGTATAATAATTTAGAGAAGACAAATTCACCATTTAAAAGAAAAAGTTCAAAAATAATAATAATAAACTATGCTATAGATATGACAAAAAGTAAAAGAAAGCCCATCCTTGTCATGAGCCTTGGGCTGAGCTCAAATGAATAGCAGTGATCAGTTTCAAACTTTAGCTTACAAGTACTGCAACTACCCACTACCCAACCGGCTGCATAATTACATACAAAGTAGCCTAACTTTTGTAGTCTTGTAAATGATGTAGGCAGCCTGACAAAGATTGCTGAAAACTTGAACGTCAAGGACTCATTTATCCCATCAATAGTAGGCTTATTTAGCTGAAAAGAAGTTGTTGAATTTAAAAAACCCAACTTATTTTTACTAAATCTGTTGCAATTAAGCCACCCTTTTCTTTCTTTTAAGTTATCTTAATTGTTAGATTTGTTAATTGGGTTCTTGTACGAAAAGCTATATTGTCTTTCCACATGTATTTAGTACTCTCACTAATTTAATTATGAGACCTATAATGTGTGCTTTCTCAGCAGAAAAAAGAAAAAGGAAACATCTCGCCACTAGTGTACTTTATGCTCGACTGAGATTATAGTAGCACTTGCTTTATTTGGTGTCAAAACTTTTAGATAGCAATTTTGGGCTGCTCCATTGGGGAAGTATTGTTGCTTTGGATTTAAGTTGCAATGCTGCTTCTTTATTTCTTTTTCTATTCGTTTGAGATTGAGCCGCAATAAACTGCAAAATAAAAATAACTATTCTTTATTATTATTATAAAAATAATTAATTTAAATTAGAATATCCGTTGAATCATTATTTAATTACATATTTTCTATTTCGGCCTTAAAACATGTACCCCAAATAATAAATTTCTATGTTTTTATCCATATAATATTTCTTTGACATGCCTTATTCATTATTCTAGTAGTTAAATTTTTTAAATTTATACATAAAAGTAGTTGATGAAAATATATATGTATATAATCTTAATTAATACATATAGAATTATAAGAGGCAAAATAAAATTTTTGAAATTGAGCGAACCCTGTTTAGAATTATTTTTCCACTAGGGTCTCAACAAGGCAGCTAGGAACAGGATGCTCCTGTCTCGTTGTTAAATCTAGATGAAAGGCTGAAAGTGTAGCTTTTTCTTCTTTGGAAGGCGGAGAAGAAAGAAGGACAATGGATGTGTTTGGTTTTGGAATTTTGGAAGACAGAAAGTAGCAAGCCCAACAGAGTAGCAGATGCCAGATTGATCATAAAGTGGCCCTAACAACATGGCCAGCCAGAACACTTGTGTGGGCTGACGCTTTAGGCCTGAAGAATCTTAGGCGGAGCTGCGGAGGTAGATACATATACTGTGCGTGTATCATATCAAAATCACAATGCCGGTGATCAGAAACTCGTTATGTCTCAATCTTAATGTATGTAATTCGTATTTAATTAAAAATAGACGAGGATATCCAATCCATGCATTAGTCACGAGGAGGAGCACCCACATTAATTAAAAGGAAACTTTCCAGAAAGTCACAGCAGCATCATTCTCTGCTCTCAAATTGCCTCGACTGGTTGTCATCATAATCAATGAAATGAAGCGATGCTGCTGACAACCCCAATTCTCTCATCCTCCAATATTGCTTTTTCCGTAGGTCAATGAGATACCTGCTAATATGTTGCTTTCTTTTTCTTTATTTCAGGTCATAACTTTTTTTATAATTTATATATAATTACTTTCTCTCTCGTTTTCTTTTCCAATCACAAAAATATTAACTTTTTGTTATTCAAATTTTCTGATTTTCACAAACAAAACGGAGGCTTAATTGACAACTTTTGGTTTTGTAGTTTGAAGATAGCAACTGCAGAGACACAAGTAATTAATAAGCCTACAATATCTTTGTCGCTGTCGTTAATTTAGCGAGGGAGTCTCTGTTAATAAAACGACGTCCCCATATCGTCGTCACTAATGAGAAGGCTAAAAACGTGGCTAAATTAATGATGATACTGCATTAGCTGGAATGAGAGGCCATTGCTATTCCCACGTCAGCTGCGGCAATTCTAGCGATAAAGGTTTGTCGATAAACCGATACTAAATTATTTTCTTCTCAAGATTATTTTTGTGAAATATATTTTCAATTTTTTTATTTATTTATAAAGATAGGCATCCACATATTATTAGTTGCGCTCGTTGAAGAACCAAACCTTAAAACTTTCCCTGAAGGGATCAAAGGATAAGAGACTTTAGAAACTAAAGGGCAAAGTCTGTACAGTTTGTCATCATAGGCCTGTGAGACATGAAAAAAAAGTAATATTTCTTTTCCAATGAAGAAATATCACTTCAACCATTCCAAATCCAGAAATGAACGTTGACATAGATCATAAGGGGACATTAGGTAGCTTAAAGACTATTGCAACTCAACATATATATAACAAAACATTCACATATTGTAAATTTAAGAATTTTAATTTATAAATTCATCATAGATCAATAAAATCTCAAAACTCTTTTTCTATAGCACTAATGAAAAATGTTAACTATTCTAGAAAATCTGATTCTAAAGGATTTTTATTAAGTAAATGAAGACCAAAGTTCTAATATATTTCGCTGTAGTCATTTAATTTAATTTAGTTATTTTATAAATAAATGATTGATATGTGGCAAAAACAACTAATAAAAAAATGATTAAAAAATATTGATATATCAAATTTTTTATTGACAAGGTAATTAAATTACATTAAAATTAAAATTGAATAATTAAAATGAAGTAAATTAAATTTTGTGACCAAAATGATACCGAGTATAAAGTTTACCATTTATATATTATTATGTCTGAGATATCAGCCGCGGCAAACTATCATTGCAAAGTTTCATAGCTGAATTAGCAAGGTGATTTCATCCTTGATGCTATTGTCAAAAGCTATCTGATTGAGTTTTTTTATTTACCTTTTGCCTTTTAAAAATATTATAACTTTTAAGAACTTATCTATGCACTAATGTGTTATATATATATATATATATATATATATATATATATATATATATATTACATTGTTATTGCATATGGTTTTTTATTTTAATTTTTTAACTTATTTGTAAGTTAGTTGATTTAGAGTTTTTTTACTGATTAAATAGATCACATTAAAAATAAAGATTTGAAAAAATAAGATAGTTTACTAAAGTTAAAAGTATAGAATTGTTGGTGAAGAATTTTAAATTTTAAAATTTTATAAAATAAATTAGATATTACTAAACGCTAACCCACTAATGAAAATATTGCTTACTTGTGGAGAATTTTTTTTATTTTTATTTTTTAATTTTTAAGGAATTTTTATTTTTACTTTTATAAAAAAATTATAAAATTTGTAAAACATGTTTATTTTATAAAAAATAATTTATTTTCTATTTAGATAATATTTGAAGTACAAAGAATAGATTTAGAATAAATAAAGTGAGAACTTTTTATTTTCATTTGAAAATAAGTGGCTTCTTATATAAAAAAACACATAAGACATGTTAAATTTATTTTTAAATTTTTTTAAAGTTAAATTATAATTTCAAAAATATAAAAAATTATTTTTTATTTTTATTTTAAAAAGATAGTACAAGAAAACGCAGTTTAATTATCCGTTTTTGTTTGAACTTTTTTTAAAAAATTGATATAATTTTCTATAAGTAAATATCCTCCTAATTTTTTTTTCTCAAAAAAAGAGACAACACTCTATTTATTTATTTTATATTGATTGATTACTTTATGTCAAATCTGAATATAGAAAACATTATTTATTTTACAACTGGTTTCCAAATTGAAACTAATACAAACTGAAGTTATTTAATATCTTTAATAGCTATAAACAAACTACTAGGAAAAAAGAAAACTAAACACCATAATAACTGTTAGAAATGAAATAACTATGGGTTGCTATTGAACAATTTCACCAAATACACACTCACTTTCTACCATTTTATGAAAATGAAGCTCTTGTCAGAATTGCAGAGTCATGAATGATTCTGAAACATAAAGCACCTGCCTTCCAAAGAAAAATAATTAATTAGAGAAAACATAAACGACCCATATGCACCATTTAGTTCACTATCCACAGCCAACTGCCTATTCTTAAAGTAAAACGATGATTCCATCATATAGAGGATCTTATAATATATTTAAACATTTATTTATCTTCCAATAAGACATCCTTGTACATACCAAAGACTGTAACTTAATAATTGATTGTAATACGACAGAAGCACCAACAGACACACTAATGCAGCCACCTAGACGTCACTAAACAATGCAATTTGACAATACTACTTGAGCTTATAATAAATAAAGATGGATCTACAAATTTAATCCTGAAACCTGCAACTTCTCCTTAGTGATGTGGTCCATTTTTTCCGACATCTCGGCACTCAAATGACTCTTGGAATCTCCGACCTGACCTCGCCTGAAAAATGCGCTATTCTCCTCCCCGGACGGCAATTTTCCTGTCTTATTCACTTCAAGATTGCTCAAATAATCAAAACTACACAAGTTCAAGATTTCATCCATAGCACCACTACTTTCTTCTTCTTGTGAGAATGGACAGTTCAGGAACTCAGACAATTTCATCAAATGACCCTTAGGCTCTTCCTTGAAGTCTTCATACTTCAAGAATAATACCCTTTCAGGCTTTTCCAAACTCTGCTTCCAATACCCCAAAACATGATCCCAAAATGGCCCATACAAACTCACACCTCTACAGAACTTATCAAAGGTCTCTTCAAGTGAATTCTCGCCTTTTTCTTTAGGTCTCAGCTTGTTGGTGAAGTGCCAAAGTGACACAAAAGTGTCCTTAGGGTTCCTACACAAGTAAACCAGCTTACAACCCCAGTCCTCCACGGATTTTGGAAGAGAAGCAAAAGGTAAATGGGTCGAAAACAGTCTCGGAGAAGTGAAGGAGGTGAAATCAGGAAGTTGTGTATCAATGTATTGATGCTCCAAGAAAGGAACAAGTACATGAGGATTATTAGTAAGCAAGGGGTGCTGTTGTTTAGTGTCAGAAAAATGCTTCCGGTTCACTAAGGCAAACATTATTGCCTTCAGCCAAGTAGTGCCTGATTTAGGAGTTGTGACAAGGAAGATATCACTCTCTTGAGCTTGGAAATGATTTTGGCAAGCTATCACGCCTTTTAGTTGCCTCGTGGTGTGCCAGAAGCCTTGATATTGATGGAGATAATTCGCAACCCAGCCTTTTTCAGCGGGCAGTGAGACTATCAAGTCCCTGCATTCTTGGGAAAGATCCTTTTCTTGCAAGTAAGCAGGGAGATCAGGAGGGATTTGAAGTGCTGGCATGGAAGTGAGAAGTGTTGGAGGATAAACTGTTGGCATGGTAGTGAGAACTGAAGGAGGATGAGGGGTTACCATGGTGGTCAAACGAAGTGTGTAGGGGATTGTTTCTCTTTTGTCAGGTTTTGATAAAATATGCTTGGCCTTAAAAGGCGATTACCTCTATTTATATACAAATAGTAAAAAACCCACCTAACTCATCCAAGAACAGGGAAATATTTATCTCAGTGCTGTCTATTAACGGCCTGAAATAATGGATATTCTTGCCTATATAAAGATAATTCATTCCTGAAATAATTGGGATTCAAAATGGTATATGCTTGAAATAATGTAGCAACCACCATTTTCAGTATTTAAGTTACTAATCATATGTCGAGTGCAAGAGTAACTGCAAGCAATGAATTAGCTACAGCTTTTATGATTCTTCTTCTTCTATTCCTAAAACTCATAAATACATTCAACTACCAGAAAAATAAAAAATCCATTACAGATACTATCAGTTAAAATGTAGAAGAAGAATGATGTGGAATTGGTTACAGCAGTTATAAGGGAAAAATAATTTTAATATATCGTTTTATTCATCAATAAAAATAAATATATTCTATAAAAAATGGATTATACTTCATTTTTTAACCCATGTGATTTAACTTATTAATATTTTATTTATAAATACGCTAACGCTATCTATTAGTGTTGGCATTATATAATGTACTAGATCTTGTGATTTCTTTTAGTTTTCTTTTGATATTTAAGTAACTCAATCAATCGACATTATTATATTATAATTTGACACTTACACAGTAATCAATCGTAAATAAATATTTTAATATAATGTATTGATTATGCATGTCGAACCCATCACTAAAGCTACAAATTTATTTAAGAATATCTTATTTCTTTTATTCAACTCCAAACTCTCTCTCTCTCTCTCTATATATATATATATATATATTAATTTTAAGCTCAAAGTAATTAAGTGCGTAGATAGCAAATTGCTTAAAAATATTATTATACTAAAATTGAATTTTATTTCAGTAATGTGATATAAGATATTAGTATATAAAGTAGTCGATTTGTCAAAACTAAATTATACCTTTTTGTCAATAAGAACATAATATATTAATTTTTTATTTTAACATATGTACTACTTTTTTGCATGAGATTCAAATTTATGTGTAATTTTATAGTTTTTTCTATTAATTTATTGATTAATAAATTATATTTCTAATTAAGCACTCATTCTAATCTAAAAAAATAACACAGTAATAATAAATAAGTTTTCTAATTAGATAATGATTATTCTAAAAAATATCATACTAATCATATTTTAATATTATATTAATTAATAAATTAGTTTTTTAATTAGATAATAATTTTAATTATAAGAAATAACATTTTTAAATATTATATTTATTAATAAATTAATTTTTAATTATATAATAATTTTTAATTCTAAAAACTAGTAACATCAATTACATTGATAATCTATATAATATTAGAATTAATAAATAAATATTTTTATATTATTTCACTAATAAATGTTTTTTAAAAATTAAAAATATATAAAAATAGTTAATTTGCTATTTTCTTAAAGCATTCTAATTTAATATTAAATATTAAAAAATTTATTATATTATATTTATAAATTTAATTTTATCACTAAAATAATAATAACTGCGGTAATAAACAACTAAACAACGGGAATTTTCTTCTTTTGTACTCCTTGGCAGGCCATATCCTCTTCTTCCAACTACACTTACTATGTTGACTTATAGTTATAAAGGTAATAGGCGATTAGTTTGAACAGACGATTATCTTTTTTCTTTTAAATTTCTTTTAGAAGAGATATTAATCTAATATATAAAAAAGTATATAAAATTTATAATATAAAAGAATAATTCATCAATAACCTATTTAAACTCTTATGTATCATCAAATACACACGGAAATGTTTTTTTTCCTATTTATTTTAAAACGATTCATTATCAACTCATTTATAAAATGTTTTCTTAATTTAAATGCTTACGGATGAAAACTAGGTTGAGTTTGTTTTTCTAAATTAGAGATGGTATTTTAATTAATATCAGTATATTTTTAAAAATCTGTTTAAATGAACCAAGCTAATGTAAGAATGAAGCCTTAATGTAACTCAAAAGAAAAAAAAAAAAGACAGTCAGGTGCAAGAGATTAAAATTCTAAACCTGAATCTTTTTAACATTTTTGTTTAGAGTCGGTATATGTTTCTATTTATATATCAAATTCATAAATTATTGATACATATTTATTAATTTTAAATGATAAAATATGTATCAATCATTTAATATCAAAATTTAAAATAATCATATATACATATAATTTTTCTATTAATTAATTATAGTATACATACAAAACTTATATAAGAATCTCTCAGAAAATATTAGTAATAATTGGCTAGAAAATGATGGCACCACTGCATATGAATATAGCAAGATTGATATTTTCTTCTATTTTTAACTATGGAATAGTGAAACTAATTCAATATAACCATCTGATACAAACTTACCCATAACAAATATGTATATAATCACCTGCATAATGAATAATTAATTTAATGATGCATTTCAGTTCTGTCAGGAATATACATATTAATACACAACGCATATTATTTCAGGACAAAACAATCAACCATTAAATAGATATATAAATAATAGAAATTAATAAATTCTCAAGCGGAGTTAATTAAATATATTTCAATATATACATTTGTAGAACTGTAATGATAAGGTCCCAACTTGCACCAATAAGGAAAAGCTTATACTAACAAAAGATAGAGACATCATCTGATAGGAATAAATGCTCGACGAATCTGCTACAAGTTACAGAAGACAAGCAAACTAACTCTACAACTTTGCTCAGAATAGCATAATTATACGGAAATCTGGCAGCCAATTGGATGGATGCAATACACATACACCAGCAATTGGTTTGCAGGGATTTTTATTTCTCATTTGATATACCACGTGCGTAATCAGATTAAATTAAGTTAGGGTTGAGTTTCTCTTTCTCTTTTTTGGTGTAATTTGAGTTTTTCTTATGTATAATTATGGTGTAATCTGAGGTATTGAGGTTTTTTCTTTTTTCACATGAAATTGAGTTGATTGGATGAAGAATTAAGGGTGTTATGAGCAAACTTATTGGTTTCTTTGAGTACCTTCTTGTAAATTTTATATTGTTTTCCCTTGATACATTTATTAATAAAATAATTTTTTTTTATAAAAAAATATAATTTTACAATTTTTAATTTGTGGTTTTTGAGAGAAAAAAAAAATTTCACTGCAAAAGAATATCCGATTAACAAAGATTTAACTATCTTTGCTTTGATCATGTATTATTATCATATTTCTCGTATTTGATAATATGAGTTTAGAGTTTAACAATTCAAAAATGTCATTGTTTGACTGTTAAAATCAATTTCATCGAGTCAATGAATTTTTAAACCGTAATTTAATGATGAAACAATGAAATTAGAAGTTGTTAAGCTCCAAATTCACGTTATCAAACACAAGGAACATGATAATGATAACTGATTGGAGTGAAGGTGGCTGAATCATTATAAATTAAATTTTTTTAATAGTAATATATTTTTCTTGTCACGATTTGTAACCAAATATATTATTTATCTGAAAAAAAAAATCACAAATAAAAATATCAGATACTTCATTTATTCTTATTCCAAAATATAAATAGCATATATGTGATGAAAGAGTAGTTTACCTCTCATTTACTATTTACTATGTAAGTGAAAAAATGTGCAAAACATGTCACATGCTAAAACAACTATCTGCAGGTTGGCGGAGAGACAAAACCGCCTTACAATTCGTCTGAAATATCCTAGTCCTCTTGGTGCGTTTAAAGGTTCATTCAAGTAAAAGATCACACAGGCAAGATGCCATAGGTACAGAAAACTTAGAAAAATGATAATGACAATGCATGACTAATAGAATTGAGCTTGTGAAAGTGAGGTTTGCTTGATGCATGTGGGGGGCTGGACTACACAGTGAAGCTAATAAAATTAAAGAAATCACAAAGAAACTGTTCATCAAGAGTAAAATGCAATGAAAAATCTTGAGAATAATTAATCAGGCATGCCTATAATGGATAGATATTCTTTGTTAAACAGATAAATTCAGGTTTGTTTAATCCAATAAACTTCAATGGATGTTGACAAGTTAATTACAGAAAAAGAAAGTAAAAAAGAATTACATTTACTGATTTTTTGCATGTCTTCAAGCTATGGAAAATCAAACTTATATCTTAATGTTAGAGTTTTGAATACATTAGTTTGATATAATCGCATTTTAAAAGACCAAAGTTATATAAACTATTTAACTCAAGTTCTCTCTCTACCATAAAAAAGGTCCAAATGATCCAAACTTCATATGAGCTTAAGTACGTAATGATTCTCATTCACCTACTACTATAAATATTCTTTACTTTTCTTGTGATCTTAGACAACTGAAAGTTTTTCCTCTCTAACTTCCCACTGCTCTACTGCTATCCATTACTCACTTTCTTATCATTTGAGCCATTCCTCTAATGGCTGTCATTCTCACATGCATAATGCCGCTCACCTCTTATTTCAGGTGTTGATTTCTCTCTATCACGGTCTCTCTTCTGTATCACCATATTTTATGTCATGGATATTTACTCCTTTTTAACTTATAAAATAGCTGAAAGCATAACAAGAAAACCGAGTGTGCGAGTGGCTGATATATAAATATTTTTAATGCAATGTATACGCAGTACCGACTGTACAATCCCCTTAACTGCTCATTCTGGAGGATTTCAACAGCAGAACAGAGACATGGAAAGGACTGTCGGCCATACAGTGATGAAAAAGACATTGCTGGAGAGTGTGGTTCAACGAATAGCCACGAGTCTGGGCATTCATTTGGGATCCCACGGGATTGCAATACTTGATTAGGTAAAAGTTCTCTTGTCCTCCCTTAAGAACACAAAAGAATTAATGGTTAGGTAAAACATCTACATGTTAAAAATCTTATGCCACCTAAAGATAGAAACAGGCAACTAACAGTCAGTCCTAATGCAGATGTTATTCCGCATGCAAAAATATACAATCTAAGCTAAAAAGGTGACAACCTGCTGCTACCTAACATTCTTAATTCAAATCAATTTTTCCTCTTCTAATTTGCTGTTGAGTCAAAAGACTATTGGAAAGGAGAAAATGATTATGGAATTTCATATCTAATTCCTCAAATTTCAAGTTTAATGACAACTTAATCTCCCAAACTAATGGCAGTGCTCAACCAATGATTATTGAATTCTGGTAACTAATATTATTTAAAGATAAGTTCTAATGCGAATAAAAACTGAAGTAGAGAGAGATTTGAGATACTGGATAAATGTCCGACATTTTTATGGATCATCATAATCATAACTAGATATGCATGTTTTTACGGACAGTGATGGCAGACTTTGAACCATTAAGACAAAATAAATACTGTTGCTGGATCCAATACTAGATTTAGATGCACATTAAACCAGTATAATATTTCCTTTGGAAGTTGGCACCAAACTGGCAATATAGAAAACACCATATTTAGGGAAAGTCAAACAGACAGCTAAATCTAATCTCTGCTGTTTGAATAGAATTATATAGCCGGGGCGTTGTCAGCTATTACCTGGTGGGTGGACACACACATCTCACAGATTTTACTAATTATAAAGGTTAAGAGATAATCTATCCATATTCTATTAATTAATGAGGAGAAATGACACAAACATATAATTATTCTAATTTCAATATAATTTTATCATGACTTTAACATATAATTATTCTATTTATATATGTATCGTTATAATTTTTTATAAAAATAGTAAATTTTTTAATTTTATTCTATAAATATATTGATTTATGTGTTTATAATAATCTTTTACCATTATATTCAATAATAGAATTATTGCATTCAATTTATTTTATTTATATACTAAACTAATTATTATATTAAAGTATACAAATAAAGTTGATTTTTATCATTATATTTTATGTCAAGAAATTTGAACGAAGATATAAATTTAATTTTTAACATATATTTACTATTGACTATTTTGTATAGTCTAAGTTTTAAAATCCACATCTTACATTTTTCCTTTTTTCTTAAAAAAAAAGAAATCTCTATTTTCATTTAATAGTGATCTATTTACTAGTAAAAGTGTAATAATTTTTTATTTTTTAGTTTAATGCAATTATAAAAGAGTATATACTCTTGATATTTAAATATAGACCACCTATTCGTATAATTGATTATTCACCGGATTATCCAAAATCCCATAATATAAAGTACATAAAATATTTATTATCTAAATAGAGATGCATGTGAATATAAATATATATATGGGCATACACCTTTTAAATACGGGTAAAAGTTTGGCACTGCCCTATCCATATACCCTTCTTCCCAACCCTAAGCTCAACTTTTACCAATAACATTAATCAATCACGGAAAATAGTTCCAGGTACATGATTAGCTTCTCAGTCTTTCCATGTCAAATTTATGATGTATTGTAGAACAGCTACCATTTTTTGGAGGCACCATCTCTAACCTTACCACTTCAATCTCCTCCCAGCAAAGTTCAAATTCAAATCTTAGCATCACAATGACTTCTGCTGAAGAGACACTGCAGCTAGAAATATTTCTTTTCCTTCAAAAAGTAGCATATTGTTTGTTTGTTTGTCTTTTTTTCTCTCTCGAAGTAACCATGAACAGATCGTACAAAATATTGACAAAAATAAACCAAAACCAAATGAACAACGCAAGGGACTTTTCCAGAGTCGAACTCCTGCAGATAATGGATCCAAAACGTTCAGAATCAACTGAATTTCTCTTCTATGCATTTCCAGGCAGAATCAACTCCCCTGCAGTGAACAGGAAAAGATTTGAGACCATCATAGAAGTAAAAAGGCAAACATGTGGACAAAAACCATTGTTTAAATTCAAGATAATTACATTATAATTCAATGTCAGACACCCCCAACAAGAAGGAATTTGGCTCACTGGATCCAAGCAATGGCATATACTCTGATCCTCTCACATGGACACTAAAGCAAGCTGCAGAAATAGCTCGATTAAGATTCTCTGAGAACAGCAAAGAGACTCTTGAGAAAAATGCTATCCTGAACTTGTAAATGCAGAATAATTACAACCTGTTTATGAATTCTTCAGCAAAATAAGTACACCATACACGGAGTGTTGTTTAATGAACATACAGTGTTTCTTTTCAGGGTTATTCGAAAAATAGACATATTTCCTTTGACAAAATGCTGCTGCTCATTTGTCATTACATTATTACAAAGAGAATCATCAGCAGTTCAAAAGAATCTGTGAAGAACTTAAGTAATGAATAGGAATGAACTTAAGGCATATCTAACCAAATCATAAAGGTTGCCCACACAAAATAAAATCATATCACTGTGAAATCATTAGTTTGATTTGGATGTGCACGGGCCAGCAGCTAACACCAGGGAAACAACACTCGTGTTTACCATTAAAATTCAGCAAGTCTCCTTTAGAAATGAACTTGAATCAGGATCATCCATAAATACTTTTGTACATCCTGCCTACAGTACTATCAACACAATGAATCCAAAGTCCAATAGCTCAGCAAAGGATGCCTGCCTTATAAAGAAGGCAGCAGGTCAAACTCTGACAACTTTTTCCCCTTAAATGATTTATAATATTATAATCATCATTTTTTTCATGCCTGCTAGTAATATAAGATATAAGCATCATATTCACCGATAACATGAAAAGTTTAATCAAATACCATTCTCTATTTTCAGCACACTTTGAAGCATTGTATCCATTTTTGTTTTCATGTCAGAACTATCATCCATATGCGGAACAATGAGAGTCAGCTCCCTGTAGATTTCTCGTACAAACTTACATATCCTCTCTGCAAATTCAGGTTCACCATCTGAAATTCGACCTATTGCCAACCGCATCAGCTCTCCTGTTAAATCTGCAAGCTGTACAGGCACTTTAATTACTTTCTTGCATGCAGACATACATGCACATGGACACATATTCTAACATGAAAAACACTTTGGTATGCAGTCCTCTCACTGAAAAGAGCAATTAGTTTGGGATATGCTGATCATATTCACACACTACAATAATTTATGTACACACGTCATTGTGGCTGTTAGTACCAAAAACTCGTTGTTTACAAGACAAGAATCAATTGAAAAGGAAAAAATTGAAAACTATTATTTTGAGAATAAAGATTTACTACATCTACAAAGATATTCATCCCATTCATTTATTCCCCTTTTATGTGGATAAGAATTCCTGTTCCATAGATGTTCCACTCTCCCGTTAAAACAGATACAATCTTGGCTCACAATTTTATTTTACAAGAGAAAGTTGTAGATCAGTATAAGAATTCAGTGAATCACCCCCAAAAGATAGTCAAGGACGTTTAATTGCAAAGGCTCAAGAGATGGATCACTGAGTGGTAACAAAGTAGCATTTATCTCATCCAGATTCAAGAGAGTCCCTGTTCGGCAGAATTTAAAGAATGTTGCAGCTTCAACATATTCTTGTACCTGCAAAAGGCCCCCAAACCAAAGTGGATCGGTTAGATCAAATCTGGGCTTAAAAGGGAAGCAGGCAAGGAAGTTACCCCAGGAGAGTATGCTCGTCTTAGCTTCCAAAAATCAGTCCCTTGCAGTTCTTTAACCAATCGGGACATGTGCTGATCTGTCACAGCTGCTAAATCCTTTTCTGCCTTCTCAAGAACTTCTTCTTTGTTATATTTACTGAGTCTGTCATGGATACAAGAAAGCTGAGTCTTATGTTGAACCCAAGTCATGCATTATGCAAACCAAATAAACGTCCAACTTCCTATTCATATGTCATGTACTCATGTAATGCCCAAGTGAACCAGTCGTGTATTAAATAACTATGTAAGGAAAACTAGCATCCTAAGAGGTAAAAAGATCCACTGTAACTACATTTTGCATTAAAGGCAAATGAAGTTCTTCAAACATGAAAAATCTCAAGGAAGAGCATAGAACATATTTTAAAGCACATAATAACTATAAAGACAACAAGCGAAAAGAAAAGAAAAAGAAAAATGAAAGTGGAGTTATTTTGTTGGAACCTGTGAACTTGAAATATGACCTTTTTGCTGCTCATGGTAACATCGCGACTGGCTTTGACCACTCTCTCTCGCTTTTCATTCTACACAAGAATGCATCATAAGTTGATTGGTATTATTTGCAGTTTCAATACTTTTAAAAATACAACAGGTGCTTGGAGAGAAGAAAAACAATTTTACACAATCATTTCAATATACTAGAATCTTTCACACTACACCCTATTCAAGTTCATTCATAAAAACTGCAATTCCTGTAGATGCTTGTAGTCCCTAAGGTTCAAAATTCCAAGTCTATTCCCCCATTAACTGTATCCCACGGAACTGGATCCTTGAAAATCAAATTTACAAGCAGTTCAGTCTAAAATTTCAAAAATGATGACACCATCACAAAAGCATGAGAATATGATTTGCCAAACTGAGAAAATAATCTTGTTTGAATTATTAGTGCTGTAGCTCACTATTGTACAGATACGCATATAAGAATCAAAGTTAAGAGAGTTGAAATAACGAAAAAAAAGTGCTTACAAGGTTGTTGAGATAATCAGCGTATTTGGAAAAAGCGTCTTTGAAAGAGGACTCCGTGCTCATTGTCCTGGCTCTCTTCGTTGAGCTCTGTAACGCTGTCCCTGCTGCCACTTCTGATTTTTATTTTGTTTATTAATTTGTATTGAAGAGCAAAACAAACAAATACATGAGCGAAAAGGTTAATTACCTTGATGATGGGGACGGTGAGGTTTAGATTTGGAAGCCATGAGAACAATCCAGTGCAGTCCGCGAGCACAGTAAATCATTCTCCTTTTTCTTTAAAAAAAAAAAATTTAATTAAATTAAATTAAAAAGGACAGCCCAAGTGATGCTTCGAAGGGTAAGACTACCCTATCCATAGTGTAGATACAAATATTTCTATCGACACTTAATGAACGCATCAGGTGCTGTGGTGTAGTGGTTATCACGTTAGTTTTACACACTAAAGGTCCCCAGTTCGATCCTGGGCAGCATCATTTCTGTTTCAGCGTTTTTTTTTTTCTACTAACTCTTATCTTTTTGCAAAACGCCCACGTTTTTGTTGCCACGACGATCGTCAAAATCTATGCGCGCGGCAATTTTAACAGAGTCCATAGAGTGAGATACCAGTATTGAACTGCTGCTGCTTTATATATAACTCGCACCAAAACAAAAATTAACGCATGTAGTGATTAAAAGAAAATGGTGACTCTATTGGTTGCGACAACTACTGATCCGGCCTCAATCAACCCTGCCGCTGCCATCTTGGCCATGCCAGGGTGGCAACCGGTGCCCTCTTTCCAGGTTAGCCTTGATTTGAGTTTCAGTTTCGGTCTGTTTGGTTTTGTTTGTCCAAGTCGTTTGATCTTTTTTCCTTTCCTTAAAAAAAAGGAAATGAAGAGTTACAGTAATAAAGAAGTGAGGTTGTTACAACACGATAAAAGCATAATCAAGGAAGACAATTTGGACGAGCGGTGGGAAGAGGCGACTGGGGAAGTGGTGGAAGAGGTGATTTTTTTTAGCAAACACACTGCCGTTTCTAATCGACCTGCCCTAACTATTCATCCGATTGGTACGTTTAGTCGTTCCCTTTTCAATCTATATCTTTGTTAACAATTCGAAATTGACAAATGTGTATGATAAAATTATAAATAGGAGTGCCTCATTTGCGCCAAGGAGATGTGCCACCACAAGGAGGGAAGCCAGGATGGGCTGCACCACCTGATCCTAGGATGGGACCATGGCTTCGGCTCTTGAAAAAAATTGCTGATTCTCATCATTTGCTTCCTGAGTTTGAGGTTTTTTTCTTCTTTTTTCTTTTTTTCCTTTTGGGTCATTGATCTTAATCTGTGCTTTTTTTTTAATCTAAAATTATGTTTTCTGGTTGTAGATTACTTTAGAGGCTACTCATCATGGACCAGTCACCAATAAGCCAACTATGTTCATTGAAATTGGTATCTATTTTCCTAAGTCATTTTATTTGAACTCTTTATAAATTATTTTATATTGGTTTTCATGGATTATGAATGTAGGTGTTTGTTGGTGAATCTAACTTCTTTTAGATACATAGCATTTTTTTATTTCTTTTTTATGAAACTGATGAGGTAGTCCTTATATATATTACTGAAACTGTTGCTTTTGGTGGACAGGTAGCACAGAAGAGTACTGGAAGAGGCAGGATGCTGCTCAAGTCATTGCTCTAGTTTAGTACCTCCACTAGATACATATTCATGCCCTTGTTAACATTTAGGCATCAATCATCCCCATGCCCACTACCACTCTGCTTTGACTTTTCTTTTTTCAAATTTTTTATTTGCTTTTGTATCGTTATAGTTATTCTTGTCTTTTGGATCTTGCAATAATTGAATTGTTAGAGTTATTATGGAAGAAACAGCTTTGCAAGTTGTCCTTTTTCTTCCAACCCCAAATTGGTTTTAATAGAAAGCATAACAGAAATAAACGAATGATATCCAACCATTTCAAAGTAAATTATGTGACTGCCATATGCCAAATATACTTCACTACATTTATATGTATCACCTCTTCTTATATGAGAACGCATTTGGCTGATGGTGTATGCTAGTATAGCAGACATGTTTCTGGAACTTAATATCTTTACCTGATAAATTGGTGTTTCGTGTGCTTGAAGCTTGTATGGGAAGGACTTGGGCTTGGAGGAGGTCCCTCAGTAGGAAACTGGAGCAGGTAATGGTCATTTATCTCAGATGCTATGTATGCTTTCTTGAGTAATTTTGACTTCCGGTAAAACAGCATTTGAGTTTAATGCCCCCACATGTATCTTCTGAGACCCTCATTACTGTAATATGGATGCACATTTTACATAATAGGTAAATTGTAATTGCAAGCTCATATTTAATTCTCCTTGAATTTTTCTTCCTGAATTTTTTCTTACTTAGTATTTCTCCCCACCTATGCTTGTGGATGTCTGCATTTAAATTATCCATGCATAAGAGGTTTAGTAAAAGTTTATTCAGGTTGTAGAAAAATATTTATATTCTATTTTTCACTGATTTACAATGTATTTTATTGCTTTTACGCATCTTTAATCTTAGTTCTCATTTGCTGATGTGTAGTGCCCATGACAAGAGAACTGTCCTTCTTGGAATAGGTGGCGGACACTATGCACCTCGGCATATGGATATAGTGCTGTAAGCCATGTTCCCTTTTTGCATCTCGTCAAGAATTTTATTATCCTTGAAACTTACTTTACCCCATCTATATGCTTGATCTATAAAGTTTTTATTTTACGTCGAAGTGAATGCTACTAAATTAATTCAAAATTTCTTGTTCATGGGCAACATTTGAACAATACCATCACAGTTAATCTGTATGTATATGAGCATACAGCACATTCCATCACTCAATTCACTCGCCATTTTGTTGCCTATTTTTGTAGCTCCTTTGTATCTGTTTTTCTGTTTCACTTAATTCTTTTATCAATTGATCAAATAGCACACATGTGGCCATGCACAGAATAGAGAATTGCTTCAATCTGATTTTTACATGCCTTATGTTTTGTATGATTAAGATGTATTGATATATGAATGCATTTTTCCTTATAATGTTGACATGATGTTTACCTAGTTAATACTTGTTGACTTGTGCGTGTGATCATAGAAAAGATGGTGTTTGGGTAGCACACCTCCTTTCAGGGTATTCTTTACCCATGGAAGATCCAAGTCAGACAAAAAAAGATAGTAGTACGAAAGATATTGGTGGAACTTGGAGAGAAGCAATTAAAGCTGTGTATGAAGCTACACAATCAGCTTTCCCTGGTGGAGAAATTTTGGCGCATCTTGACCACAAGTAAGTAGCTCGAGAAGAAAATTTCGAATGGCTGAACATCCCATTATCTATCTGTGTTGTGTTATTTTGGTTGTAATCATGATGGGGCATTGGATAAAAATTAGAATACTATAGACTAAATGAGAAAAATTGTCACTGATGATTAGAGAAATGTTGAGGGGACTACTTTAAGCTCCTATAATAGATTTGAGAAATATAATTGTGACTAGGTCGCTTTGTATAAATATTCCTGAATCAAAATAAGGTGGCTATAAAAAGAAAATAAAGAGGTAGAATCAGGAAATATTTCCATCTATGCTTCGATTATGAATGAGTAGTTATACTGACAGTACTTGCTTAGCACAAATTAAATGACCATACAAAGTCTTTGTTTTTCTTTTTTCTGTTTTGCATGAATTTTGTTTCATTGCTAAGTAACTTGATATGAATTACTGGTTGCAGGAGTTTCAAGAGCTGGCAGAAAAATGCTATTATAGGATTTCTAGGAGAACAGAACATTAAAATTGGGAAGCCTAATGATTTCTAATTCATTTCGATGATGATTGGTGACGTGAACTAGCTCTTTATTTCTAGATAAAGAAACAGAGTAAGCTTGAAACAGATGGCATAGCACAAGGTTGTGAGAATGCCTTGGGGCAAGCACCGTCTTCTGCAGCAGAATTTCTGCCTGTTCACGTCTTATTAATTTTCTGCCAAATTGTTTATTTTATTTTAGGAGAAACACAAGGATCTTTGATCCATGGTGCCTTATACATTGATGTAAGCAAGCTTGTGAAATGATCATTTACTGCCAAGAGTAATAGTATAAATTACTTGTAGAATATTGGTAATAGTGGAATGTTTCACTTCTGAGGTTTAAATCCTTCTGGAGATGCGAAAGCAGCAAGGTCAATCCTGCGTTAGTCAACACAGAGAGACCTTGGCTTTGAAGTTGGGAAGTGTCGTAAATATCATTAAGTTTCTGATATAATTGTTGATGCTATTTACATTAATTTAAATAATTTCAAATTGAATTCAACCTTCTCTTACCAACTGATGAATTGCTGTGTATGGTCAGAAGTCTGGCAATTAAAATGATTCAAGATTTATTTGTGGAAGATAGATCTCAAATAATTTCATCCCTATTTGGAGTCTTTTTCTTTTCTAAGTTGTGAAAGAGACACCTATCAGTTCAGCAGCCAAAATTTATGAAATGCTTCTCTATATAAACAGTATCAGGTTAATGTTAAGCAATGTAATTCGAGCAAATTCAAGCAATGCAGCTGTAAGGTATGTAGCATTTATTTTTATAATCACATACTATGAAGAAATATACAGATTCGTGAAATTACATTGAATAGTTACAATTGTACTTTAATCCTATTAACAGAACGTGCAAGGTGATTCTGAGAGGAAGTAATGGAGCAGCAAATCGCAGTAACCATTTCTGTATAATACCTTACTGTAAATCAATTGACAACCTCCAGTATCTGTTTTCCCTAATCAAAAGCAAATATCGGAAACTTGCTTGCCTCTCTTCACCAATAATCTCCACAAGAACACAATCCATCTTTGAAATGATGAAACCGCTTGTTATCTCTAATTATTATCTCTCTTCCAGTTACCTCCGACATAAACTTAGAAGCGTTATGACAATCTACACAAATGCGCAGATTCTTGAAAATCCTGAGAGTTGTGGCTTTGGTTGTGTTCAACAGCCCAAAACAAATTGCAAGCTTCTCGCTGTGCCCTCGCAGTTTCTCAATCTTCTTCTCTTCGTCCACATCATGGAGCACAGCGCTTGTGTTAGGTTTATATCCAATTTTACACATCTTTTTCTCTAATTTTCTCCATGTCATACTCATCTCTTTCGACTGTGGCAGCAAATTGTCCCCAGCAACGAAACTATGTACTTTACCTCCAAGTTCAATCCAACTGCAGCCAGCATCCTTTTGAAGGCCAATATCCTTTATCATTTGCCTCACCCTTCGCACATCATCCCACCGACCTGATCCAGCATACAGGTTTGAAAGTGATACGTAGTTCTCTACGTTCTTTGGTTCTAATTCTAACAGCTTCTCTGCAACTATCTGCCCTATTTCCAGCTCACCAAAATTCCTGCAGAAACTGAGCAATGAGCTCCAGACTCGACTATCTGGTTGCTCAGGCATCTCATGGACAAGCCTTAGAGCATCATCCAATCTTCCAGCACGACCTAACATATCCATAACACATGCATAATGCTCCAGTTTTGGTTCTATCCCATGGAAATTCTGCATCTCATTGAAATATTTCAGCCCTTCTTCAACCAGCCCTGCATGACTACACACCGTCAATATACCAATAAATGTGAAACCATCAGGCATTTGACCAACTTTCCTCATTCTCTCGAATAGCTCTATTGACTCTTCTCCATCTCCATGAACTCCATATGCAGCAATAATAGCATTCCATGACGCCAAATCTTTATTCTTCAACCCATCAAAAACACTTCGAGATTCTTTTATACATCCACTTTTTGCATACATATCTATAGTTGAACAAGCAACAAAAACATCCTCCATAAGGAGAGTCTTCAACGCATAACAATGAGTTTCTTTCCCCAGCCGCAAAGCTGATTGTTGTGAACAAGCCCCAAGCACACTAACTACAGCAATATCAGATGGCTGAAATCCGTCAGACACCAATTTACGAAATAATATCAGGGCATCCTCCGGAAGTCCATTTTGTGAATAACCAGAAATCATTGCATTCCAAGACACTGAACTTTTTTCTTCCATCCCATCAAACAATAAACGTGCAGAAGATGATTCCCCACAATGGATGTAAAGGGATAGTAATGAGATACCAATAAATGAATCAATTTCTAACCCATGTCGCAGCACAAATCCGTGAACCTCTTTGCCATAGCGTAGTGATTTTAGGTGGGCACTAGCTAAAAGAAGACTACCAATGGTAAACCAATCAGGTACCAGGCCTGAATATGTCATTTGAATGTACAAATTTAGAGCCTTTCTCGGATCTCCATTCTGTGCACAACCACCAATCAGTGCATTCCAAGAATTCACAGTCTTCGTCTCCATGCTATAAAAGACGCGCTCAGCACAAATCAGCATCCCGCACTTAGCATAAGCTGCAACAAAACCATTGGCCACTAATTCATCATATTGGAATCCATGTCTAATTGAATAGCCATGAAGTTCCTTCAAACTTCTTAACTGTGATATCTCCAAGCAAGCAGGCAAAATGTTTAACACTGTAACCTCATTAACCTCTATATCCTCTTGCATTTGCATTTCTCTGAAGAGATTAAATGCCTCAAAGATGTATCCTTTTGTACAAAGCCCTCCAATCATGGTATTCCAGGACACCGCATTCTTTCTATTATTCTTATCAAATAACATTTGGGCTTCAGTCAAATACCCACATTTTGAATACATGTCTACCAAAGAATTATTAACCCTTACGTCTTCACTCAGCCCCAGTTTCACTGCCAAACCATGAATTCTTATTCCCATTTGAACATCTACTTCTCTTGCACAGACCGGTAAGACGGTCACCAATGTGGCAATATCAGGCAACAAGCCCTCCTCACCCGCCATCATCTCCACTAACATATCAAAACAATCTTTAGAAAACCCATTTTCAGAAAAACCAGAAATTATTGAATTCCAAGAAACCAAGTTTCTTACAGGCATATAGTGAAACACTTTTACTGCTGCATCAACAAAACCAAATTTCCCATACATAGCAATCAGTGCATTACCCACAAAGACATCCAAGAGCAAACCCATCTTTATCACCATCCCATGAATCACCTCACCTAAGCCCCTATCTAAACTCCCAGTACAAGCCTTAATCACACAAGGGAAAGTAAAATTATCAGCGTTAAACTCAGTATCAGTTATCAATTTCACAAACATGTCAATAGCATCACTGTAAAGTTCATTTCTTGTGTACCCGCTAACAATTGCATTCCACTGAAACAAATTCTTCCTTTGCAAATTATCAAACAAAATACGAGAATCCAAAACAGATCCACACGCTGAATACATTGTAATAATGCGGGTGTTAAGAACATAGTCATTGCAATAAAGGTCAGATTTTGAAACAATTTCATGTATCTTTTTACCAGTTTCAATGTCTTTTTGATGGCCACAGGCTTGGAGAAGAATACCCATTGCTTCTTTAGTTTGTAATGAATTGAAATTTTCATTTTTAAGTTTGTCCTGAAGAAGGGTAAATGCTTCAGTCAGGTTACCTGTTTGGCAGAGATTAGTAATCTGTGGTAGAAAAAAGAGGTTAGTGGTTTGAGTTTTGGTAGAGAGATGAAGAGATGATCTTGGTTGAATTGTTGGTTGTCGAAGGGGGCGGCTTTTATGCCATTTTACATTGTTATATAAGTGGCAGTGGTGTTGACGGGGAGGTAGTGATGATAGCTGCAGAATAGCATTGTTGAGTTGTAGCATAGAGATCATAGTAACTTCTTGTTCTAAGTTCTTTTTCTTTTTCCTTCTTGAAAAGGTTATCTATTAAGACAACCTTTGACCCAGAAAGCAAAATTCTTGGAGAACAGTTCTTTCATTACTAAAAATCTTGGTGCAGGCAAGATTTTATTTTATATTTCTAGCAAGACCTCAGCAGCAAAATTAAGGCTTCAATGGAGCAACATATAAAGTTTCAGTATTCTCTTAAATTACAAAATGAAATTTAGTAGTAACCATGCTAAGATTCAGGGACAAGGTTAATGACGGGACGACATGCATAGGTGGTCTGATAAGAGATTGAGAAGGGTAAAAGTTTTTCGTGGAATGAGTAGAGAAAGCAAGGGCGGAGCAAATGGCAACTGAGAGAAGGCAGTGCTGTCAGGAGAGGAAAAGGTAAGGAAGAGAAAATAAATTGGAGAGATAAGAAGTTGGATTTGCTATTATGGCTAAGGGCTGTGGTTGGCTGCTAAGGAATATATAATGATATTTTCTTTTCCTTTTCTCAAAGTTTGGATTCTAGCGTCAGAGAAATGAAAACAGATTGAGCTCCATATGATATGAATGGGGAATGGGAGATATTTTGCATTGTTGCATTTCACACATGGGCCTCTGAACTGAACCTGTAATTGTTGACCTAAGTTAGAAAAGATTAAAGTGCCAAACCTAAATGGATTCTATTCTAAGCTTCGACCCCATCAAATTTCGCAGAACCCTTTTTTGACTGCGTTTGGACGGATGAATGTTGACATTCGTATATTTAATCAAAATAAATGATTATAAGATTAATGATTTTTTAGAAATCTCACTGTTTTTTTAATTTACTATTGAATTCATGGATTGATAGTAAATTTTAAAATATATATTGTCATTCATTAAAAATGATGAAATCTTAAAAAGAAAAACCTACCCTCTTAGTTATGCCAGCAGCATAGTGCTTACTCTGGATTTTCTTTCAAACAATATTAGGATCATTAAAAATGTACTACCTCACCATTTTAGTTTGCACTTGGTTTTGAAAGTTTTATTTCATTCTTCAAATGGTATTCCTGTAATTATTTATTTCAAACAAGAAATTACCTGAAGCAACTGAGATACATAAAAAAATATATATATAAAAAAAAAATAAAAAAAGATGAATTGTATCAGTTAAAATAAACAATCGAATGGTATCCCTAAAAGAATTATAGCCATCAGATTAATTATCTTTGGATGTGCAAATCGCACACCTAGTCAGATCAGAAATAGGGTGTAATTGAGATAAAAAGATGAATCGCGGGGTTATCAGAGACTCATGATAAATTCACCAGGAAGATGGGAAGTAACAATCGGACAGAAAAAAGAAATAACCCAAATGATAATCGACACCAGAGAATGGATGCCGTCAAATTTCATTCTCTGTATCGTGAATGCCATCATTAATTTTCATTTTCATTTTCTGTTTTTGTATCTCTAGAAAGGATCAGAAGTTGGAGAAGACCTCTATCCGTCTTTTTTTACCAAGTAGGCTACATTCCCCGTAAGAAAATCTAAGAATCCTCCTATACAAACGATATTAGAATCATTAAAAATTATCAGCTCGCTGCCAGACAAAAGAAAAACAAAGAAAAACGGTGATGAATTTAGGTCAGAGGGAACTGAGGTAATCTTTTATCAAATTTAAAACAGGGTTGGCATATGAAGCTCCCTCCAAATTTTGGAACATGATCCCATCCATTCGGGCTTGAATTCCATCAGAAACACTCAACTCTTGTAACACTTCTTTCAACGTTCTGTCTACTCCAGCTATCGAACTGCCTACGCCACTTAAGATCTCTGGCAATGATGGAGAAGGCCTTGAGAGCTCCACAAGGATTACCTGGAAGACACAGAAATTAAAGCAATGTACCTTCATAATATGACTTGTTCAATCATTTGATCTGGGATAAAAAAAAAAATAAAAAAAAAAAGAGGAACAAATAAGTATATAAGTAGACCATTTCTCATAGGGAACCTAAATTTTAGATCCTGATCACCAGAAAAGTTTTAATTGCTTCGTAAGAGAAATGATCAAGCGATGCCATTGAGGCTCACAGTAAAAAAATGTTGAGTGAAAAGAAAAATGTCATGACTTATACTGTGGTGACAATCCCCTATCTGCGGGGGGAAAAGAAAAAGAGGAGTTTCCAGCTCACAATTACCTAAGACGGAAAATACACATGCAAGCTGCGCTGGGAGGTCTAAATCACAATTGAGCAAGTGTATTTGGGAACTAAAACTCATCAAAAGAGGGAGGATAAAGTGGAAAGCATCATGCTCCCACTTCGACACCACAGTGGTTATGAGAGACTAAAAAGGCCACTTTCTGTTTGGTATACATAAACCATTTATCCTATATACCAAAGGAGCCACTGGAAGTCTAGAGCTTAACATTATTACATATTCTCCTTCCTAGGGACATAGAATCATAATCTTGACATAAGTAGCATGGTTATATGATATGATATACTTTGCGCCAAGAAAATCAAGCCAAGGCAACCTAGTTGTACAGTAATTAAATTCTTTCTTGAACAGAAAACAATGCAGTAGTCAGCATGAAATAGAAACAAAATTATAATTCAAAACCAACCTGCTTTTCCTGGGGTATTGATGCCTTCTGTTTTGCTATGGCAACTGCCCGAGAAAGCCCACCAATAGCATCAACTAAACCTCGTGAAGCTGCATCTTTACCAGTCCAGACTCTGCCCTGTGCAACCTCTTCCATCTTATTGACCTGACAGCGTAATAATGATAAGAAATTCAGTGTTACTTTTTATCTTTTTATAATTATCTTGATTGGTCACTCCAAATCAAAAATAGTTTCTTTTGAAATAATGCTGAAAATATTACAGGCATTGATCTTGAAAATGCTGCCTTATCTCGAAATTGTTGATATGCATTCTGAGCAGACCTAGCAAAAAGTTCAGCTTCATCTGGTCTGAAAAATTAACTCTGATTAGCTTCCTTCAGTTACCATAACGAATTGGAACAAGAGCCAAAACAGAAAAGCACAATCTGGGAGGTATCTCTTATCAATTAAAGAAGCCTTTGATAACAAAGTTGGGAACAGAATCCACAAATGAATACCTGTCTAACCAAGTTTCAACCTCAAGTAAAATTATATAATGAAATTGGAGACTTGCATTTCTGAGTTTAAGTACATATTCCATTTTATTAAGAGAAATACCCACAAGGTCACTCACCTCAGAGGTCGCTGTTCAGCTGCAAGGAGCTCAGCATATTTACCCCTTGATATGATCTCCTTGTTGAAGCCAATCTTTTCATATAACTTTCCCAAGTTGAACTTCCCTACAAACAACCATTTTAAGGAATTGAACACTTGCAAAAAGAATTTTAAAAAAAATATGAAAATAAAATACAGAAGGATTCTTTTAGCAACTTAAAACAGGCTGATTTCTTCTCTCTTTTTTTTTTTTTTTCTTTTTCCTAATAAACTTAGTTTACTGCAAAGCAGTTCTTTGATTGTTGATTAGTCTCTATACAAGTGGAATCATAATTATACAGAAGGATTTAATTAAAGATACCAGCCTTCAGTAATTTAAGAATCCATACATCTTTTCTTGCATGCTTATACTGCTCCATGTTACAAGATTGACGTCTATGTTGTAAACAAAAGAGCAAAGGAAAATTGTGATTGAAACCAGTTCTTAACTCTCAAAGATATCTTTCTTTCATTTGCATACTATTAGGAAATTCGCGATTAACTAATTATTTGGTTCACCTGTGACAACTCCAATAGAACCAGTTAAGGTTAAGTTTTCTGCAACAATAGCCCCTGCTGCCATTGCCATATAGTACCCTCCACTTGCTGCCACATCAGACATTGATGCAATCACAGGTTTGGTTTCAGCTAGAAGTCTGATTTCTCTCCACATTCTGTATATGATAAACAACTAGAGGCTCTTAAAAACAGAGAACCAAAGTTTATGTGGTTCTAAAGTTTTTGTTTTGTCTTTCATCAGGCAACAGAAGAACCGAGTATCACATCCACAAAAAATAGGGTTTTGAATCATGAGAATCATAAGATTGCACTGAAATATAGGATCATATAGCTGATATGGATACATCTATCGTTTTTATTCAATCTTAATTTACATGCCAATTTCAAATAATGTGATGCCTGAAGCAAGAGCAAATCATATAATCTAAAAATGAATCAACTGGAATCTAAAAATGAGTCATAGTCGACTCTATCGAATATCATATATTACATGATATGATAATTCCTTCCCAACAATACTTTTTTTGGAAAGGAACATGAATGCAGTATAAGATGCTAAATCCGACTTCATAACAGTATGGGATTTGTCTACATGTTTTTCATGCAGCTACTGTATTTCCAGCTCTTAGCCTCTCCTTTAAATCCTGGTTGAAAATAAAATGAAACAGACGGAGATGAATTTAAAGAGGAGAAAAAGAAAAGAACTACTTACAAATCAGAAGCAAGGGCGTCACCTCCAGGGCTGTCAATCCGAATAATAGCAGCTTTATATCTTTTTGAATCTAAGGAAAATTAGAACAGGATAAAGAGAGAGAGAGAGAGAGAGAGAGAGAGAAACAAGAGAGAATAGAGAATAGAGAGAGGATAACTGCAGTCACTGGTACAGAAAAAGTATCACAGCCACTGATGCAAAGAGCTAGTAACCAGACAAAACAAAAGTATAGTGAGTGATTTGAACTACTTCCTTTTAGGTTTTCATCATCTTTTTTTTTTTTAAACTTTTTCCAAACTTCGCCAATCTCACATAACAAATGAACTATCCTGTATGTTCTTGTGTTCATTCTCTCCACCTGTATCTTTATTTGCCTATTGTTGTAACTATAGTTTTATGAATGATAAAAACACAACGTTTACTCCCTCTCCCTGAGGCTCATGTGAATGTAGCTAAAATTTGTCTGTCTTGAACTAGATACTCATGACCCAAAAATCTTATTTTAAATATTGCAGAAAATTTTTCAAAAATTGCCAAGCCATTCTAGAGATGAGAGACGTCGTGCCAAAAATCTCCCAAAGAAGCAAAAGGAGAGAAATGTCATCACTAATCATCTAAAAGTTTATGATCTGGTAACAGTTACAGTTATTCTGCCTACACATTCAAAAAATAATAAATAAATAAAAGAAGAAAAAGCTGTATACGTTAAATCAAAGAGACTCATAGTATCAAATAATACCTCTTACTTGACGAATCTTCTCAATAAATTGCTCTCCAACAATTCCAGATCCAGGTAAACTTGTTGGACTCCTCACACGACTAATGCTCCCAGAGGCTCTAATCACGGCTATTTGGTCTCCACCACCGGTTAAACCAAGTGTCCAATTTCTAACTCGCGAATATTTCCTGAACAAAATTGGGAGGGCATGAAAAGAGAGAGATTTGTGCCCAAATTTGACATGCATATCTTTCAACTTTCAACAGAATGAACAGGGTAAAGATTGGGAGACATGCAATATTGGACAGTGTAATAAAAATAATATTTGAAGTTACAGAGAGGCCATCAAGCCCTTGAATTTTTCTTCGACTACTTATTTTTCCATAGTAGTTTTTGTGCATTTCATTCAGCTTCCAAGCCTTAGTTGCACAGAAATCAACCCAATATCTGATGCATCACCTTAAGCCTGTTTAACAAAAATTCAAACCAGAGAGCTAGTAATAAACAAATGGCAGTACATTAAGCTGCTCAAACAGCACATGAGCAATCCAGAATGGGGACTCAGGAATTTCCAAGACGAGCATAGCAGCCCCTTTAAGAAAACCACTGCAGATTGAGGGGTCTCTCTCACACACAGCATAATATTCGACCAGAAAGTCACCAATGAGTCAAATTCTAAAAGTACGACTCCTGACAGAAAATTTTCTTCAAACTTACAAATCACATCAAATCTCAGCTTAGTCTTGTTGGTAAATGCACAGTGAAACCTGGACACAGGATGTTTACACTTAACTACCATCCAAACTATAGTGCTTATATAGGCTCTAGCTGAGGAAGCCTGGAACAGTTCATAAGGTCTCTGTATGGGATAGAATTTCCAGCAAGACAGGCTTTAATAAATATGATTAAGGAAGTTTGAAATGCAGATGGTAGTTAGGCTATGAATTTCAGAGGGTTATTAAGAATCCATGAAGGTAATTTGAAGTTTTCCGAGAGGTTCAATTGATCAAAGAGTGTTCAAGACCCCATCATGATATCAAAACTACAAAGTAGCCATAACAATGCTAAAATTCCTAGACTTTTCTAAGGTATCTAACCATGCTCAATGACAAATTTGAAACATAGTATTTTCAAGTGTATATCCAGTTCACCAAGAAATAGGGTTGTATCGTATCTTTTGTCGTAACTACAGTTATCAGAATAAAATTACATGTGCAACCATGAGTGGACAAGACAGAACAAGCAATCCCCAAGAACCATTTCATACATAAATTTGTCAATGTTTCAAACTACATGGATGGAGATTGCAGCACATGGCAAGAATTTGTGTCAAACTTTATATTGTAAGTGTTTTGCATTGGAAAATAGGAGCACATATATAGTGCTTTAGTATAAGAAGCTAGGATCAAGTCAGCAGTCAACCAGTATCAGGACAGGGCAATCCAAAATATTCAAATTTTACACTCTAATCTAATTGGAATGATAGGTTGATGATTGGAATTCTAAACAGGGCTATCTAGTGTAGTTTAGTTGCATGAAATGAAAATTCCAGGAAGCTAATGCATAAAATTGCAGCAAGAGAATGCAAGTCCATTGAGAAATTGATTACCCATAGTCAACCATAGGAAGACTTTTATCCTTTTGAACTCCCAGTTTCTCTTTCAACATTGAGATAACCTGCAGGTTCACATGCTAGTAAGACAATATCCAAATAAAAAAGTACTGTATGAATAATACGGACATGGATAGATAGCTCACATATAATCATTTGAGAAAGCCATTTTAAGGTCACCAGCAAACTAAAATAAGAAAATAACTTGAATCAATGATTACGAGGAAACGAGGAAAATTTTCTCTACCTCATCATCATACTGAATATTTGTTATAAAGCCTTCCTTTTTCAGCCTTTCTACTTCGTAGACTCCTTCATTGATGAAGTTTTCAATTTCTTCTCTTTCTTTTCCTATACAAAAATTGCAGAGATGCACGAATTGCAGTTAATAGTATAAGACAGAAAAAATCTAAGGTAAGCCAAACCTTTTATAGATGAAATGTTATCCAGCCAATTCCCGTAGATGTTATCAAGCAATGTGGTAAGCATCTCACAATTTTCTTCAGACATAGTTTTGCGCGTAAGTTGATCCCCAGCACTTTTATATTTACCAATCCTTTGCACTTCTGGTTGAATTCCTACTTTCTCAAGAACTCCTGAAAAACAAAATGTTATAAGTTGAAAACATCAAAGAACCACTCAACCCAAAAGCTTAAGCTATCAAGCAAGGCGTGAACGTCACTGGACTTGAGGGGTAACAACTGGGGATTTAAAATAGAACATTAAAATACGCAACATGCACAAATATAATATTTAAGCTGTCAAACAAGGTGGAAAAATATATTCTAATTCCCAAGAATATATAATAGAAAATGATGCCCAGTTTCAAATAATCATAATATGCAAATCACATTTATTGCAAGGACAAACAGTTTCATGCAGTTGTAAAATTGGAAGCAGTATCTTTACATACAAATATCAACAGACAAAAAGAATGGCAGCCAAGCACTCGCAAGCAAGGATTGTTAAAACTCCTTTAGAATTGCTCTAAAAACTTGCTGGCCTTTACTTATCTAACTGGAAGTTTTAGTTCCAATTTAGAGAACAAGGAAAATGATAAAAGATAATTTTGGCCAATAATATCCAACCATTTCACTTATAGCACTTTTGTTTATGGTGTGGCATCAGAGGTGAGCTTCACATTGCGGAACAATCAAGCTCAGCTAGTGACTATAACAATTTTTTTTATATAAAACATTTACAGGAAATGACATGAGAATTCAGCCAAAAAATTGGAAATGCAAGAGGGTACAATAGTACATGAGTACAAGCATAAGGTAACACCTGTTAAAAGTGTTTTGCAGCCAAAGTCTGCAAGGCTAGTATTATAATGAAATGTAAAATTTGATAGTTCCCTCAACTTGGACTTGAGCATTCCATGTGCAAGCACATTGGAGCCAAGAATCCACTAAGTCAGATCAACCAAGTGCATCTTCTTTTTCAAACCTTAATTCCACAGAATGCTACAGTCTATTTTATAAAATTAGCTGACAAATTATGATAGCTTCAGACATAAAGAAAATCTTTAAGACAGCTATTGTCACAAAAATTCCTATTGCAGACTTATTATAAAATGCCTTCTAGTGACAGATAACGAAAATGTTTCTAGCTCATTTTAAGACAAATTTTTTTCCAAAATAAAAATAACAAAAATACACAGTCAAAACAAAAATAACAAAAATAAGCGTATTAGTGAATGTATTAGTTACTGCTACAATCTGAAAAGATAAAATTCTAAATTTCTTGGAAAAAATGAGCAGACTAACCTCCAAGAAATGATGCCTGAACAGTCAAACCATACAAAGAAAAATAAGCACTTGGAGGGACATAAATGTCATCGCAGGCGCAAGCAAGATAATACTCTTTCTCTCTACAAACAGGAACATAGCAAATAATAAATTTACCTGCAAAAGCATTTAACATTAAAACAAAAACTACTTAGAGCAACTAAATATAAAAGAAATAATAAGAAGCAACATTCCTGACATTACAATATAAAAGGTGGCACCTGATTTCTTGTAATTCAAAATGTGTCTGTGAATCTCTTCAACTTTAGCCCAACCACAATTCAGAGGTTCAATATGAAGATAAATACCAGAAATACGAGGATCATAAGCTGCTTTAATAAAATTTTCACAAATTTGAGGCAAAGATAATCCTGAAGAGAAACGGCTCTTTATCTGATCAGATATCTGAAATCATTAAAGAAAAAAGAAAAGCAATGATTGAATTTAAGGCAGTGTATTCAAAAGAAATTGAAAGAAAAAATTGAGTAAAGGAAATAAAACTAAAAGAACCTGGCCACGCAATTTCATGGTGAGAACACTGCCTTTACGAACGCGTTCCCAAGGGAAAGCAAAAAGCATTTTAATCTTAACGAGAAAACGATTCCAAGCTCCGATTTCTTTGAATTCGAAATCACCAGTCGGAAAATCCTCAATTTTCTTATTGCTTTCGACTTCATCTTTCTTCTCTGCTTGTTTATCTTCTACTTGTTTATCTTCTGTAGAAGAAGAATCGAAAGCTCGAGCGGATAGGTTTCTACAAAGAAGTGGTGAAGAAAGAAAGGAACGGAAGTGAGAGTGGGAGCTGGAGAGAAAATGGCGGTGATAAGCGGCGGATTGAAAGAGATTATTAGGTCTAGAGAGGAGTGAAGCTATGGTACGGCGATACACTGGAGTGAAGTGTGGAGAGTGGAAGAGAAGTAGTTTTGACATTTTTGTGAGAAGAGAATGTGGAGTGAGGTTGCAGAGGGAAAAGAAGGGAAACTAAGAAAAAAGAAGGATGACAAGGTGAAGTTTAGTCCACGTAATCATTGTTCTAGGCGGGACACCGTCCGTGGATATTTGCTTACGTGTTCTTTTCTTTTCTTTTCTCTTCTATTGTACTGTCCTATTAAGTGAAATTTTTGGTATTTAAAGAAATTGAAAACAATATCTAATAATATCAAGTGATTTTGTAAATTTTCAGTTTTTACATAAAAGAGGTCCAAAAGACCAAGTATAATGATATTTTATATTCTCTTATAAGAAGTTCGACTATATTAAGTGTATTTTCTTAATTCTCCTCTTTTTATCTCTTTAAATATATAAAAATAAAAATAAAAATTTATATTAGCCAGCCATATTTATATTATATTAAGATATATGTATAAAAAAAAGTTTCATATTAATTTAAATATATAATATAAAAATTTAATCATCTTATTAAAAATCTAAACTCATTAAAAACTCATTTATTAAAGAAGTAATATGGTAAGATAATCCATTTAATATAACTTTATTCAATAAAATATTAAAAAAATTATGGAACAAATTTTATCTAGTATTGTATATTACGAATAATAAACAAAACTATTTTAAGATAAAGACTTGATAAATTATTATTTTATTAAAAAATAATATTAAATATATATTTCAAGTATATATTATTTACTAATTTTATATAACGATTATAATTTATAATAATTTAATTTTCTAACATTATTTTTAACATTTTAAACCACAATCTAAATTTTTATATTTTTTATATATTTGAAAATTACCACCCTGAACAACCAATCACGAACGCATTGATTATTGATTATTCATATTGTATCAGTGATAATTTTGAGATTAAGAAAGATATTTATAACATAAGTGATTTTATTTAGATAAAAATAAAGAATTTTTTTAAAATATTTTAAAGTCAATAAAAAAATATTATTTTTTTAGTTTCTTAAAAAATACAGTGTAATTATATTTTGGTTATTTTTTAGTCATTTTGTTAGTTATTTTATAAAAAATAACTTAAAAAAATTAAAAAACAATTAATACTGTGTTTAAAAAATTATATTTTTTATATCTTTACACAGTAAAAAAATAAAAAAGTTTATAGCGTATTTTTTTTATAAAAAAATAAAAAATATGGATGTCTTTATAATTTTTCTAAAAATAAAAGAAAGAAAATGTTAGAATTATTAAGAAAAGCTTGGTTATATACAAAAATGTTGGAGATGGGTCTTACTATCCTGTCTTAAGCCCAAATGTTGTTGTTGGGCCTATAGTTGTCTTCCATTTATTTGTCGTACTAAAGTGAAATTTCTTCTTCTTTTGGAGAAAAAGATTTCTGATATTTTGGTGAGGCGAAAAAAAGAATTCTCAAAAAATTTACTTAGATAGAACAAAACATGGAGGCAATTTGGATTATTATCCATGTGTAGAAAATGTTACAAAATTATGTCGAACCACCTAAGTCAAATATCAATAATGAAATCATGTAGCTATTCTTTTCGCATAATTAACATAATCTCATAAAGTTTTGTTGTTTTTAATTAACGCCTTAAAATTTAGTTACCCACAATTGGCCACTTAATCTAAATTAAAATCATTGGATCTGGGGCCCCAACATCCTCTCCTCGAAGAAGAAACATGTTTTAATTTTGCGCCCAATTTGGCTAAAAGATAGGGTTCGTAGAAGGGAAGGTTGCCCTCGACATATGCAACACCCATCAGAGTCTCTGGAGCTGTATTGAAGCAGATATGACTGACCTTCTTTTTCACTACGGTCTACAGCCCTAAATTAATTAATGCACATGCTGCTCAAAAAGGTTTGAATGATTAATTTATAACGTGTTGATTTCTTGAGATGTTGAATGCATGTTCTGTGTCACATAAATTTTGTGAAGAGATTAAGTATCAAGAGTACATAATGCATTTAGTGAAGGAGATCGCTAGGTAGATACATGCTTTTGCAAAATTGTATATACAAAAACAGTTTGGTAGCTGCAGGGAACAGCATAGTTCCATGTGCAAATGCCAATGTCCAGTGCATAAGATATTATGTGTTTTCTTAAGTTGCTTTGTTCATCAATCAATATTAAGTATCAATTAGGCTTAACTTGATTGTGTCTGCATATATATATATAGGGTTAGAGGAAAATCTTAAGTTTGAGTCTCTCCAATTGTCGATATTTTTGAGAGTTGCTCATCTAGTTTAGGATCCATTTAATTCAAGAACAGGAACGGAAATGAAAATAAAAATGAGACTGGAAATGGGAATGAAAATTGTGGATGAAACTAGAAATAAAGAGAATAATTTGAATTTTATTTATTATTGAGACTAGTAGTAATATTTAATTTTTACAAAAGATACTTATAATTATTGTATGTGTTCAATAAAAAATTATATATATAATATATAAATGACAAAGTTATTAATTTTTTACAAACCAAAAAAACCCTTGAGAGTAACAATTTTTGCAAAGAGGATGAATGTTTGTAAGGGAAAAGGCCAACTACCTTCTAATTTGGAGGTCACTAGCTATCCATATCCATGTATCTGCAGAAGCATTTTCACCTCTATATATTGGTTTGACCAAAATTTAGCATTTTCTATACGAAAGGTAAGTTGTTAGACAATCTACACAGATTGTGAGTGTTAAAATCTAAACTATTTCCACAGGAAGAAGAATGATGATAAGCAAGATTCAAACTATAATAACTCAGGAATCCTTTTTTAATTAGTTATCTAATAAAAGGATATATTTAAAATTCCTTTGGATCGTAGAAGCTCTGATATCAACGTGTGAAGGAAGCCCTTATGATTCTGGGAAGATGAAAACAAGCACCTGTCTCATGTCATAATTCCCTCTCCCATAATAACCATAATTAGAATAGGTAGAGACAGAGACAAATGTATATGGCAGACAGGATAGTTGACAGGCAGGTTTAGCAAAATAGTTCATTTATATGTATACATCTTACTTGCTGGCTTTATAAAAGGATATAAAAACTTCAGTTTTTTCTGATAAAAATTATTAATTGGTGTCATCAGGGGATGTAGTTTCCTCTTCTGTTTTATCCTCTTCCGAAGAATCGTCGGGACTTGACAAAGGGTTTCATAAGGAAATGCCAGAAAGCCAGCTAGTTCAGTACAAAATCCAGTCTATACATTTCTTGGTATGATTCAAACAGAGTCGTTTTCCAATTGAAAAAGAAGAGTTTGTCACATTCGGATGGGGGATGTGATGGCCTATGTCCCCCCACTAATGAAATTGGCAGTTTGAAACCCTTTGATGGCGAAATGTGCAAGATATAATTGAACAAGTGGTCACATGCCCCTGTACTACTACTGTTCTCTCCATGTACATACAATGGTGCCCATTTCCAGATCTACTGCAGCCGATGCCATCACTGCCTGTTCTGTGTTACTCCAACTCTGTAGAGCTCATCACATTAATAACGGGGCCATCCAATATTTTCCTCATCCTCCAAAACCTAGATCATTTTTCTGTAATCAAATCAGAATATATGAAAAGAAAATAGTAAGCCTGTATGTAATATTATATTTCTGCAAGATGAAAAGATTATGAAACCATTATTAAATCTCCTCAGGTAAATGATTTTCTTATAATCAGATTTGTCATTCCCAATATGTATATTCTCCTCCAGTCTTACTATAGCTAGAAAGAAAGCAACACAGCAAATTTAAAAATTTACAGAGCCGAAAGCAACTCAAATATTTCCTTTCTTTCTTTCTTTTCTGCTGGGGTTGGCTGGCAAGGATTGAATTGGAAAATTGGGTTGGAGGAGCTTCCTTTGGCTTCCATGCCAGATGGCTTGATTGTGTGTATATATATATGTTAGCCCAGGCTGTAGAGAATTGTCAAAATCTTGGCTAAATTACTAAAATTCTCGTCACCCCACGTGCATGGCAATGTGTACCCACAGGTCCTACATCTCTGTCCCTTTGTCTATTGTCTATCCCATCTGCTACTCCATATATATGTTGTATGGAGATTAGTCCCTTCTTTTCTTTTTTTCTTTTTTCTTTTTTCTTTTTTCTCTTACAAGTTCCTTTTCTTTTTTCCTGGTCTACAGAGTTCATGTTTTTCCCTTTCTAAATCTTGCATATGTCATTAATTGTACATTTTTATGGTGTTAAAATAAAATATTGGGTATAAATATCATAATATATAGCTAAAACAAATAAAATTAATAAAACTTTTGGCAATTAAGCCCATATCTTGAGAGAAGTTGCTTCATGTAGATGACTCGTGATTCGAAATGATATCTTCTAATTAACATTTGTGCCAAAACTACATACAATTAAACATCTTTCTATCAAAACTTCATTGAATATGAGAGGGATGTGAGAAATAATGTTGCATGTGCTTCATTTGGAGTAAAATAGTTTTAATACTCTCGTCAGTATATATAGTTTCTTTTAATAAATAACTGAAAGAGAATGTAGAACTAAAACGCAATAATTTTTTTTTTAAAAATTAATTACTAAATTCTACCTAGCCATTACTAAATATGTGTCATTAATTAAATAAACAAGCAGGAGACTGCCTCCCTCCTTGAGAAGGTCAAAGTGAAATCAGAATATGGAACCTGAAATTCATCAACTGATTTCTTTGTTTATGGAAAAATAATGGGATGTACATTATAATTAGATGATGTAATGAGTTAACCTTTTACGATTTCTACCTGATGAAAGGAAACACATATCAAGTATTATCGTGAAACTAAGAATCGGATCCACCCTTTGTTTTCCTGTCAGACTGCCCCTTGCATTGACATTCTTGACTAGTTTGAGCAGGTCAAGTGATCCCATGAGTTCTCATTTTCCTCTTAACTTTGCATATATATGGAGGCACTGGTTTTAGTAATTAATTAAATGCAAAAGAACCCTATATAATATATATACACATATATCTTATGAGCATATACTAATTCAGTTTTCCTAGTTTCACTAAATAATAGGTGCAGATTTAAACCTTTATCGCTTGACATTTCATTGACTACTGGCAATTTGCAGCTATTTTTTTCCATTTTCCCGAAGATACATGATTCATCATGTGCTATTGCTTGCCTGTTCTAATTGCTATGTCTCACTACATCATTTGCAGCATTAGAAAATAATATCATCATATGCATGTTATATTATCAATTTCTATCTGTGCAAAGAAAATAAGCATCATACATGTTGGGTTAACTGGTGGGAATCTGATCATCATTATATTAAATTTCTTGATTTATATAACTCCTGCAAACAACGTTAGAAGACTGCGACAACATAACATAGTAACAAAATATATATATATGATAAAACTTGGAGCCTATTTTTTCTCTTCTGCTCTCTATATTTTCAGCTCAATAGGTCTGTCTCCTACATATCCTGCAAGAACAACCCAAAAAGAAAAAGAACCAAAGAGAAAAAAAGAAACTAAACCTATTTTCTTTTCCCCATCCAAATGCTTTTTCTTACCTTGGAACCACTTTGAGCAGGAGTACTGTTATTAGCATTACTATTAGCTCTTGCTGCATTGAATCCAGCTTCTTCTTTCTTCTCATCCTTCCTCCTCCTTTGAGCTGTTTTCTTTTGCTTCTCCACTTGTTTGTTAAGTTTACTTGTGGAGTAGTACTTCCCGTCATCCTCATAATCTTCTTTCTCTTGCTTGCTTTTGAATTGAGCCATGCCTTGCAGACTTGGACCAGAAGAAGCATCAGAAGCCATAGAATCATCACTGTCTTCTTCCTGATAGTAGTATTTACCACTGCCGCCACCATGATATCGATGATGATCATCTTCTTCATCATTGTAGCTAAGTTGATTGTTACCACCATGTATAGAGGAATCAAGATACATAGTCCATCCAGATTCGCTGCTGTGACACTCTTCTGCTCCTCCAAAAACATGGGAAGACTCCATTGCTGTAACTAAGCAAAGATGGAGAAAAAGAGGGTTTTATAAAAGAAAGCGTGCTTTTGCAAGAGAATGAACAGAGACAAGAAGATTTATGGGTTCTTAAATAGGATTTATTATAGAGCTGTATTTAGACACCTGAAAAGACCACTTAGACCAGTTTCTTTCCCTACCAAAGAACAGATATACTCATTTACCTCTCAATTCTTGAAAGCTACAAAAAAAGGACTCACTTCACTTTATCTTTAATGGCAAGAGGCAAGTCCTGCTAACTGGAAATCTAAAATATATAAGCCATTAAGACTTTCTGGCTTGAATCAGCAGAAATACAGCTAGAAGGTGTCAGAAGGAAAGTGAAATATAATCTTTAACAAAAGGCATAAATACCAAAGTTTCTTGAATTTGAAAGGACAAGAGTTGTTCGCTCAGCCATTGGGTTTCTCAAGTGAAGAAACAATCCATCTTTAATTCTCTGAACATGTCATTAATAAAAAAGAGGGGAGGGGGGGATGATATACAAAACAAAAAAAGGGTTTTCTCTCATGTGCTTTGAATGCAAAGGGAGATGGGGTAGAAATGCTTGGCTCAATAATAAACAAAAACAAAACTAGAGAGAATATAAGAATTACATGGTTTTAAATAGGCTACAATAGGACCTAATTGAATACCTCATTTAGCTTTTACACAACCTTTTATTATCTATATTGTTTTGTCCTGTCATTAAAAATGGACAGCAGCTAGCTTTTCTTCACTTGGGTATAAAGAAGCCAAGTGGAAGATGATTTGTACATATACATTTTAGTTTTAACTTTCTGGTATCCTGCTCTTCTATGTTCTCCAGAATTATGTGTCTTAATTTGGTACTATTTGGAGATGGATCGGAACTTGCATTATAATCCAATTATTTGCTAATAGATAGATTCATTTCTTGGTATAATTTTATTGCAGCATTACTTCTACTATTTCATCTACCTCGCTCTTAGATTGAATTTATTTATAGTGAGTCCATATCCCAGCAAAATACCTCGTTCAAATGATTTTCGAGTACCCTTTAAGCAATGTGAGATGGGTCTGGGCAGTTGTTGAAGAAAATGATTCACGAAGGATATATATAAACGAGATACATGTTCTTATAATAAGGACCGTTTTGTTAAAAGAGTAATGATGAGTATAATATTACAATACTAGTACAACGTCTCAAAAAGAAAGTCTTTAGGGGCACGAAGGACCATGTCAATAAAGTAAAGCTAATTTGACAGTTTTATCAGCAAAAAGAAAAGGGTTAATTTGAGAGTAAATCAAGGAAGTAAAATGGAGGAAGTATGGCAGCCAAGTTCATGAATGTTTTGGATTATTAAAATGGTATCTCCTTAGGTATGTCTTTTCCTTCCCTTCCTTTTCAATATAAGCAGAAGTAGGTACTGGTAGGGTGAATTAATATTTGATCAGACAGACAACTTCCAAAATTTACTTCTGCATTCATTTCTGAAGTGATTTTTTTACAGCATGTTGAAGTGACTGTTTAAATTTGATCTCTTCTCCAACTTCCTTTTACATGTGATTTTTGCTTCTCATAATTTTAACATTTATCTATCCTGCTGCCACACATTTTTGACTGTTGTTTATGTAACACATAGAAACAAAAAAGAAGAAGAAGAAGAAGATTTTAGACATTGTATCTGTCGGTAATTAAGTAGGTTTTCAAAGTTAAAGATATGGCTCGTAAATTATTAAAACTATGGATTGCCAAGTTCGACGGCGAAACTTTAGTTATTTTAACATTTTATGATATAATTTAATGAATAACCTAATTTGTATTAAAACACTTGTTTACACCTGATTCAATATTTCTATATGAGCTATGTATATATTATATTATATGAATTTTAATTTTATTATATTAAAATTTTAAATAAATAAAATTGAAGTATTTATTATATTAAAATAAAAGTTGAAGGATTGATGTCATTCAATTGCCTATATATGAATTGTTAATTGAAGACTGATTTTCATCTATAGTACCACTTGTTTCTTGTCTTGTTAGTGAACAAAAGGTTTTATGCACTTTAACTCTCCAATGGGCACAATAATACCAAAAAGAATATAGTATTATAATCTCACATGACATGCCCTTTGTCTCAATACGCATACTCATATCATTAAAGCAGACTTAATAGGTAAAAGTTTTCCTTTTTTTTAAAATAAGTAATAAAAAAAAACCAACAAAAGAAAACAAAAAGTGAAAACAAGATTAATTATGATTTCTTACTCAGTTTGTTCTTTTTAGCAACGGGTAATTCACTTCATACATGTTGACACATTTGAAGAAAAAAGTTAATCGTATTAAATTCATGTCCGGATCAATTTCATACATTGTAAGGATGATTGTAATTTAAATAAAATTTACTACAATTTTTATAATCGTGATTCATATTTATATTAATTAATCGTATGAAATCGACATAGGATTTATATCTTTTAAAATTACCAGACGTTATATGATTATACATTTTGAAAATTCAAACTAAAAGTAAGAGGAAATACATTAATTGGATGGTAGGATTATGAAATCATAATTGACCAATCAAAAGGTGGAACTCATCAAAGGTTAGGAAGATAAAAGAAACAAAAGGAACTTGAGAAAAGAGATGGAAAGCCAGTAGGGTTTGGGGCGACCGATGTCCCCATATTTGAAAACAAGATTTGGGCTGTTCCCCACTTATAATTTCCACAAAATATGACCTATTACATTGAGTCACTGCTCACCAGACAAGGCCTGGCCCATTGAATTATTCTTGCTGCTCGTCGTTTTGTAGGAGGACCCTACGTCAGAAATTATAAACTAAAAATTACTATCCAAGTCATCAAATAACAAATTAAATTAAATAATGAGGCTTTATAAACAGAAGAATTACATATTCAAAGAGTTTTATTTATTTTTTATGATAGTTCTATAATATAAATAATATATATATATATATATATATATTCACGTGAGAGAATTTAACATGTTGATTTGTTGCATATGAGGACAGCCTTTTTGTAAGCTGGAGATTTGATTCTCATTGCTTTAGGTCCAATGTGTCTGTATGAATATGAGAATAATAGAAAAATATGAAAGTTAAATTTAATTTTGTTAATGTGTTGGGTGCGTGACAGTGGAATTGAGGGGACAAGAACATCAAAATTAAATCATTTGGTTAAGATTAATGGCCTTTTTTGACTTTATGGGCAGAGGAATTTTGACACGCCTCCTCTATCCATTATCCAACCATGATTACGCACGCATGGCTATCGGACATTTCTTTCAAATACAAAAATATCAATAAATTGTTGCAGATTGAATTCTATATTTTCTTTTTATAGTATTATTAATAGATAAGCAAATTATAGAGTATTGAATTACGGATTTAATCATTGAAAAACAATGTTATTCTAACTGGGTTCCTACAGCTTAACACAGTCCAAATTCATTTTCAATAATTGGCTGTGTTAATAAATTTGTCCCTAAAATGTTTTCATAGAGTATCCAAATTGTTAGAAACCCATAAGGTGTGTCGTATTTTTAAAATGTGAGTATATTTATTTATGAAAAATATATTTTATACTAGATATATACTAAATATTTAACAGTATATAATTTTTTTTTAATTACACTATTCTTAGAATGTATTCTATTTTACTTTCTTCCAATCTTTACTATTAATAAATAAAGAAAAGAGGTGAGCATTAAAGATTTTAATTTCAGAACTGCATAAAGCTAAAACTAATAGCGTCAGAAAAAGATAAGTTAAGGGAGAGTGGAGTTTGAGTTAAGTGATAAGCAAATCGAATTTATATGTATCGGTTTTCAATCAATTCAAATCATCGTCTTTGTACTTTCAAACATGGATTAGTGCGGGAGGTGATTAATGTGCTGCTTGAATTAAAATCATGTTATTGCAATAAAATAAATTAAAAATTTATAACCGACACAAAATACAAATTAATGAGCTGACTAAATTTATTAATCATTAACGAAAAAGGTTTTGGGAGATTTTTATTTAGACTTGTTGTATACGTCACAATTGATAGGAGAGTAATATATATATATATATATATATATATATATATATATATATATATATATATATTTTATATTTTAGTAGTGAATGAATAATTGACACATACTCTATTATTAAATATTAATAAATATGAGTCAATTATTTATCAATTTGGTGCATAAGTAGAGACATATACCAAAAAGAGACAAGAATTTTCTAAGGTTTTTATGGCTACAACAGCAAAGATAACAAATCAAAGCTAATGACGTTTATCTTTTTAGTTCATGTGAGGGTCAACATGAGTAGTCATTCTCTTACACTCATCATAAAACTAAAAATTCATCTAATGCGGAAGAAAGAAATCGAATTTTATCACTTCCAAAAGCAAACATTATAGATACAAGATTATAAATTATAAATAAATTTTATTCAGTTAAATTAGAAATTAGTCTAGATTATGATATTTTTCTTTAATATAAATAAAGAGATTGAGATTCCAACTTGAAAATATAAAACAAGCATAAGGCGTTTTATTAATTATTCATTGATTACTCTAACAAATCCACTTCTCCTCCAAAATTACTTTTTGGGTTCTGATTATGAAAAATGGAAACTTGACTGATAAGAAAATGGGAAACAAATACACAAACTAGTGGGTCAAAATAACTGAGTGTTTGACATAGAACATCTAACTTAATCCTTTAGTAACTAAACCAATAAGAACAAAAGCACAGCGTAAGCTGCTACAACCACTCCACTACCTCCAAGTCTTTTTATGAATGCAAATCCCATCTCTATCTTCTTAATCACCATTTTTAGCCTCCTTCCTTTCACACTCTCTCTCTATTTCTAATTCATTTTCTGTATAAGGAAATTGGAAGGATGAGCAGTTATGATCAAAACAAGACCAGAGTCGAAGGTATGTATATATTGTAAATCTTTACACGACACATTTAATTATTCTAGCAAATTAAAGTACCATCCCATGACAATGGAATTTGAATCTATAATTGTACTGCACAATTTAAAATTATGTCTGTGATCATTTTACATTCTTTTCTTGGACATGTTATTGATACTGTTAAACATATATAATATGCAGTATCATATCCCTCGACCCCGCCAAATTCATATGCGGCTCCATTACCAGCACCACCGCCGTATCCAATAAAAGATGGCAACTCTTATCCTCCTTTCCCAAGCCAAACTAAGCCCAAGGGCGACGGATTTTGCAGGGGATGGTATTTTTTTCTGGCTCTCTCTCTCTCTCTCTTTTCATGTATGTTTGTAACAGCGGGTATCCGTAAAGTTTAATCCATGAAAAAAAATAAAAGAATTATAAATCAATTTACCGAAATCTAATAATTCTAAAGAATAATTTTGAGAGTTAACGAAGACAGTTATCTTAATAAAATATATTATTTACTTGACGTATGTATATAATATATGCAAATAAACTGATGAAATATTTTAATGTATATGAATGAGTATGCAGCTGTGCTGGATGGTGTTGTTACTGTTGTTTGGACGCTTGCTTTTGAGGTTAATTGCTATCATCAAGAGATGTGATCACTTGGATTGAGTACTTACCTTGTATTTATTTTCCTGTGTAGTTATGTTTTGTATCATGTTTATGAATGGGTTGCTCTTGAATAAGACAAATGGATTCCATTTATGTGTCATGGATCCACCAGTTAGGCAGAAAAAAGAGAATAAACAAAAGGGAAAGGGCTTGATATTCCTTCAAAACCAGGAGTTGGACGTAAGAAAAATTAAACATTTCCGGGTCAAAAGGGCTTATTCAGCCAAATTAAAACTTTATGGCTAAATCGGTTAAATAAAAAAAAAACAGTGCTTTCTTTTCAATCTCAATATATACGGGAGTCGCATTCCCGTGTGATCCACTAAAATGTAATATGGATTCATCTCTAATAGCTTCAACGTGCTACAACAATATTCTAAATTCTAGAAAATAGAAATTCATACGCTGAGACCATTCTTTACCCAACACCCATTACTATTTGTCAAGAGAAAGTGGATTAAGACAGTGGATTGTGAATCCACCACGCGCGGGGTCAATCTCCGTCGTTCGCCCATCAATAAATGGGCTATTTGTTACGGAGATACAAGACAAACCTTTCCCGACTAGAAAGAATTTGTTATGCAAGAGTCAATTCATCTCTTGGCTTTCAAACGCATCCAAGCAATTGGTATCCAATTCAAACATAGAAAGCATAGATTCGCTTTCCCTACTTGGATTCCGCCCCTGTTCACTTTGTCAACATAAAGAGTAAAAAAAGTTACCTACCAGGTTGCGGGAATAAGATATATATATATAAAAAAAAGTTACCTACCAGGTTGCGGGAATGAGATATATATATATATACTAGAATTGATTACCCAATATCAATCCTCTACATTCTGATTCAACCAAAAAAAAGATTATTCGGGTTCACAAATACCATTAATGTCGTTCTCACAAGAAAAATTGCAGGAAAAATGAATGTAAGAAAAAAAAAAAGGTGTCCCCCTTGTGTAAAATATTTTGCAACTTTATTTGTTTTTCTTCTTTTTTTTTAATTTTTTTTTTTTGGATTTGTGATTTTATTTCATTAAATTTTAATTCTCTACAATTAATACTATTGTTTTCTTGTGGTGAGATATTAATGTAACATAGACTTTTATAGTAAAATCATCTTAATAAAATTTTACCATCAAATTAACTGAAATTTTTGTATGCCTTATAAAGTTATCTTATAAATTATTTATTTTTATTTTAAATAAAATTAAATTATGTATTAACTGACTTCATTATTATTGTATTTAATTAGTTGTATATTAAGTAACTCAATTTTATTACTGAAAATACATATTATCTTAAAATAAAATTATAAATAATCCAAGAAATGAACTGATAAACCATCAAGGAAGAAGAAGAAACAAAAAGAGAGATATTGAATGTCAAATTATCAAAACCTTAAGCACCTAGCCATGTGTTTTCTGTTTTGTTTTTTAATTTTATTTTCTTTAAGATTTATAGTATACCCTTATATTCTTCTTACACAGTTTATCTTGAGTGGCCAATAGTGCTCATTCTGACCACCTCATTTTCTCTCTTGTTGATACGTAAAACCTCCGGGATGGTCAGCAAGTCAGGCTTCCTCGCGTTCTATTGAATCTATCTTTTTGATCCAATAGAGAAGGCAGATCAATTAAGGCAGGAGCGGACAAGGGGATTACCAAGAAAACTGGCCACAGGAATTCAAATCCTGATTAACAAGGTGTACGGAAGCAGCAAACTCAATGCACCTTGAATACTGAGAATAAAATATACCTGCGTCAAGAGCTTGGAAGTGAATTTCGAGTTAAAGCAGAAGGCTTAGCCAGATGGGTAGGGTGGCGATCACCAGCCATTATAACAGCAATTTTAGTCTCCATGGCCACAACTGCATCTGTAGTCCTTCTTGATTTCTCTTCTTTCTCACCCGACGACTTGTAGTGAGAGCAAGCAAGGATGATGAGTGCAACAGACATGAATCCTATGATGAGTACTAGACCTCCAAATACGTATGGAAGCGGGGTGTTCCATTGTGCCAATCTGCTCATGCTGTGTGTTGGTTTGCCTATGGGTCTGTCTATTTTTTCTTTTTTCTTTTTTCTTTCCTTCTTGTGAGGAACCTGATTCAGTGCGGAGAAGGAAACAGGTGCGACTTTGCTTATATAGACGAGCAACTGCATCTAGTAGCTAATTTTTAATATCCTTTCTCAGTCGTCCATATAGTTAGATTCTTTGGATATGAATTTCCAAGAGAAATGGAAGCCTAAATTTGTAAAAATACCAACAGCTTTTTCTTTTTGAAGTTAGATATGATCATGGAAAAGGAATCTCAACTTTGAAATCTTATTGAAGTTAGATATACACTTGCTGTAAGATTAAATTAGTGGGTAAAAAAATAACAAAATCTTCAAAAAAACAAATTTCACTCACTTCAGCTTCTATATATTAATATTAAATTACTGCATAACTAATAATAACAACAACAATAATAATAATAATAATATGATATAGGATACTAAAGAAAAATTATTTATTCTAGATATATATAAAATAATGTATAAATATTTTATATTTTATTGTAAAAAATTATTTATATTAGATACTAGTAAATAAATATCGCTAATATCTTTATCTAGCATGTAATTTTAAATATATTTATAAATATTTGAAAAAAATTTTAAAAAATTTATATAAGTTTAATATAAATAAAAAATAACATATAAATATAAGTGTTTTATATTTTAATATTATATAATTAACACATATTATATTAGATTAGTATATAGAAGAGGGTATAGACAAAAATGTTGGAAGAAAATATAAGCACACCCTCTTACACAAACAACATATTCTATGCACAAATGGAGAGGGTGGGCACAATCTCCTCATATTATTTTGGTATACAGGTATGGCAAAGGTAGATTCCCATATTATCTTTAGAATATATAACAACTAGAATCCTGTGGCCTCATAAAGTTGACGCCTAATATTCACATTCTTGGAACGAAACGAGTAGGAAAAATGGAAATATATCAATGGTTAATGTATTCTCATGGCTATTGCCAGACAATACTTAGTTTTTTTTGCCTAATTATACTGTGTTCAGATTCCACAGAATCCAAAAAAGAAAAAGGATTCCCCACTTCGTTTCCTAGAATTTATCATATTAATAACACATAGATATACGCCTTGACGTGCTAATTATTAAATTTCTTTAATCTCAGGATAGAGTTGATATGGGAAAGATTTGGAGCATCTTTTAGTAGCTAGGGTTCTAGATTAAAAAAAGGAAGATTGACAAGTATTAGAACATATTTTGGGTCAAAATAATTATTTGTCGGACTATCTGCCTTAGGTCGTGTTTTGTAATGTGTGGCGGAGTCGGAAAAAATAGTGAAGTCCTAGGGAACCGACTCCCGTTAAAATGGATTGTTGAATATCTGAAGTGTTTTCTGGCAGGTCATGGATCTGTTTTATGGGGGGTAAATATCCGTATTTTAGGGGAGGTTTTGCCGAGTTTTCAGTAGAATTTACCTGAGTCGAGATTCATAGACAGTCAGTTCTAGGAGTCTAGACCTAGAATTAATTGTCAAATGTTTTAATGTTATTGATTAAGTTATTTTCCGTGATTAAATAATCCGTCAGCTCGGCTCGCTTCAACCGAGGCATCGGAGTAGAGCTAAGAGGTCGTTAAACCTGTGAGTTAAAGTCATATATCTGTTATGCAAGTGTCATACACAAATTTTAAATAGTTATTGTGATTAATTGATTGCAAGTTTAAATTATTCATTTAATTACTATTCATATATATCATGCTCTTTGATTACTATTTATATATATCATGTTCTTCATCACTGAATTTATTATTGTCTGATAACTCGGGATGGGACGACAGTAGTACATACTATTTTGATGAGTGCACCTGTATAAATTCGAGAGTGATAGAAAAAGGGTAAAATGGTAAATTTAAAAAGGGGTAGAATTAGGACTTGCCCTGGTCGAGCATTGCTCTCTGGGCTTAGTAGAGTGTGTTTGCCGGAGTAAAGGTTCCTGGTCGAGCATTGTTCTCTGGCGCCGACTTATTTGGAAATCTAAATGACCAGACTGGAGTTAAGGACCCTGATCGAGCTTTGCTCTCTGGGCGCCAGTCTTATTGGAGTAAGAGAGCCAAAAAGGCTAAGAGTGTTAGTGATAATTAAGTGTTTGAACTGGATCTAAGGACCTGGTCGACCCTCGCTCTCTAGGCGCCAGTTCTGTTAGAATGAGAGAGAGAGTCGAGATGTTCAGTGTTGGGATTAGGATTCTACTGAGGTACTCCGTCCCGTAGTGTGTGTAAATTATTTTATTTAAGCATGGCATGGCACATTTATTTTTTCATGACTTAGTATTTATTTCAAATTAAATAAATGTGTTATCAAAGTGTTTGTAACTATTTTTTCTTGGATATATGATTTTAACTCACTCTCGAGACTGACAGTCTCAATTTTATTATTTTTTTCAAATCTGTGATTGTTAGTCTTCCTGCGGCTCTCTAGCAACCCGACTCCTTCATCATGGGGTGATGTAATTGGTTTGGTATGTTAACTTGTAAAATCTTAGATTCTACACAGTAGAAATAATAGACTTGTCAGTTGTAAATTATTGTAGTTTCGGGTCTCATCTAATTCTTCTGGCAGACCGAATTAAATATGTAAAATTTAATAGTTAAGATAAATTGTGGTATTAGTAATATCAGATGAGATCTAAATAAGTTAATGAGTGTCAGGCTTACTACGGGATTTGGTGGCCTTACGCCTACCCATTCCCTAGTGCCAGTTACGGGCCCACAGATCGGGTCGTGACAGTGAATGATCATGGTGAGATTGTATAAAGCCTAATTTCCTTAATGACAAAGAGAATTTTTCAAACCATTATCGAGGTGCCTGCTTTAGCCTATATAAAGATTTGTGAAGTCGACATACACGAGAATCATTTGGTGCGAGATAACCTGGGGGAGGAGACTTGTTGATTTCTTCATGCAAGTTACCATGAAGAAAAGCATTATTCACATCCAATTGATGTAACTCCCAATTTTTGGCAGCTGCAACAACTAATAAGCATCTAACGATATTAATTTTGCAATAGCGCAAAGGTATTAGTATAATCTAATCCTTCAATCTGTGTATATCCTTGAGCAACCAAACGCGCTTTGTAGCGCTCAAAGAGCCATCTGATTTGTGTTTTATTTTGTATACCCAACGAGAACCGACTGGTTTCTATCCTGACGGTAATGGCTTTGATACCATGAAAAATTCATGATGATTGATGATTTTAGAATTCAAAGATCAATATTGGCTCTGATACCATAAAGAAAAATAAGAGCTAAATTATTAAGAAAAAAAGAAAAATCATTGATACATCGTACTACAAATATAAGGATTTATACAAGTACAGAGGCCTATAATTAAGGAAAAAAATTAATAGGGAATCATCTAGCTAATTAACCTAAATTCTAGTTATTTACAACTAATAATACATAAGAAAATATATATACAAATAATATCTTCAAGACACTTAAAATGTAAATATAAGATAAAAATAATAAAAAGATAGTATTAATTTTTACGGATAGTAAAATATTTTTTTGAAAATTTAATATAACTGTATATAAAGATCGAACTTAAAACTTTAATCAAGTTAAATTTTTTTTATCATTTCATCTATACATGAATTCTTTTTTGAAATATTGATGGTTATGTTATAATTTTATGGGAATGAAATAAACAAAGAAAACTTTCCGTTAGCCAGGAGAAATGCAAATAGAATTGAGGATTTCTTTTGTGGGTTGGGTAAGATCGAAAGGCCCATTAGACCACGCGGCAACGATCAAAGACCAGTCGCCCAGAAATCAAATTTCTGTTTTTATTTTTCAGAGTCAAAACCAACTTGTGTGTCAGTGTCATGTTTATCCCAAGAAGCACGACCTCCTGAATTTTCCTCTTCACGATTCTCCTCCATTAATTAGTCTTTGCTGTTGTTTCTCAGTTGCTGTAGATTAACCCCTTTTAAAAGAAGCAAATGGGTGTCGTAGGAACCAATGGTTTTATCAATTGGGAGTCTGAGTCATACCCAGAGGCCATAGATTTCAGTGCTGTTCCGTTCTTTGCCCTCTTCTTCCCTTCAGTTAGGCTTTTTCTTGACACTTACGTTTTTGAGGTATTTTTCACTATATTTATTTCTTCACTGCTTCTAAGTTTGATACAGTTATTGGGTTTGCTTTGGTTTTTCATTTAACTCTACTTAGAAACAAAGATGGATATATCATTTATTTGCATGATACTTTTGTTTTTCTATTGTTTTTATTTGCTTACGTTATTGGGTTCTTGTTGGTTTCTTCTTCTTCTTTGTGGTTATGATTATTCTGGACTTGAGTATCGATACCTTATATTGTATAAGTTGGCTTTGTTATCATTATTTAACTGTTAGTTGGTTGCTGCTTCTATTGAATTGTTATTATAGAGTAGCCAATTAATAATACTACAGTTTAACTACGACCACTGGACATTGGATACTGGATAGAACTATACTAGTGCTTGAGAATTTCTCTAGCAATTATTTTGTCTAGATTTTTTTTTTCTTTATTTTTTTATTTGGGTCGGTCTTACTTGTTTTATATGAATTTATAGATAGTTTGGTAAAAGCTAAAATCAAATGATGGTTAATTGTCATTTGGGGATCAGTATAGCTACCGGCTTGATATGCCATAGCTGTTTGTTTTTGTTGCAGAAATTAGCAAGAAGATTGATTTTTGGGAAGGCAAGTACATCTACAGATGTTGCGACACATGAAAATAGAAAGAAAATTAATAAATTCAAGGAGTCAGCTTGGAAATATATTTATTTCTCATCTGCTGAGATATTGGCTCTTTCTGTTTCATATAATGAGCCCTGGTTCACTAATACCAAGTATTTCTGGGTGGGACCTGAGGATCAAATTTGGCCTGATCAGAAACTTAAGTGAGATCTTTAGCTTACCCAACATATTTTTTCCTATTGTTACAGACAGATAGCTGTATTAGATTGATTCTAATGTTTGACTTTTCATTTGTTCATGTTGTTAGAATTACAATCATGCAAATTTCTATGTTCAGGTTAGCTGACTGGCTATTTTCATCATGCTCAGATTGAAATTAAAGGGCCATTACATGTTTGTTGCTGGATTCTACATATACTCAATATTCGCTTTGATTTTCTGGGAAACAAGACGTTCTGATTTTGCAGTTTCCATGGCTCATCATGTGGCAACTGTCATTCTCCTTGTCATGTCTTACATACTTAGGTATAATGTCCGGAAGGACTCCAGCTTCAACTTTGGTTTCCACTCTGTACTGTAGTGTCCATTGCTTGGACGAATTGGTTTCTGTACTGATTATTTGCCAAATAAACAAATAGAAATTAAAAAAAAGCCAACAGAAAAAGAAATTAATAAATGAATTGAGGGGGAGCTTTGTGTATACACACAAACAGACACACAGGTATATATTCCAGGCACACATATAAATATTCATGAGAATAAAAGTATCATGCATGTAGGAGATGTCATGTATCAATATTATGTTGAACATATTAATTAAGATGCTTTTTCAGTGTCTTAACAATGTGCTGCCTATCACAGATTTGCTCGTGTTGGTTCAAATGTTCTGGCCCTGCATGATGTGTGTGATGGATTCCTAGAAATTGCAAAGATGTCAAGATATAGTGGCTATGAATGGATTTCTAGCATTTTCTTTGTTCTGTTTGTTCTCTCTTGGACAATATTTCGCATCATCTATTATCCTTTCTGGATACTTCGGAGCACAAGGTGAGTTAGCATTCATTAGGAGTTTGATTTTCCAACTGTTGGATTTCCACTATGTTTAACACATTTTCCTTGCAATGGTTACAGGACTAGAAACCTTAGTTGCTGATATTTTTTTCCATAATTCCAATTTACATTATTTATTAGCATTCCCACAGTTGTAGGAGAAAATCTGCGCAATTCATGCTATTTATTGGTGAGAAAATTCAAAGAGACTTAATTTTTAGCCAAAATCATGGCATTTAAATTATTCCCTTTGTTAATGAAGTCAAGGTGCAAACTACAGAACTTTTCTTTTGTTGCTTGTTGGGAAATTCACATCTTGCTCATCATGAATCTCATGTCTAATTCGCGATCTAATATAATCCCTTTTCTCTAACTGCTTCTGCATGCTCCAACTCATTCCAGCCATATAAGACTTGGAATTTTGCTCTAGTTTGTAATTTTTTCAGAAAGGCCAAAAGAAAGTTGTTATTTCCTAATTTGTTGATCGTAATATATAGATATGATACTCCCACCACTGAGAAAACAATGTTGTTGGTGATAAAGAATGGAAGAAGAATAAATGTTAGCATGTCTCTTCTCATAGCAACCAAAGAGCACACCTATTGGCTACCTGCCTTTTGTTTCTTCTGATAAATATATTTATTTACTTATTAACAGCTATGAGGTTGTCTTGACATTGGACATGAAGAAGCATATGGTGGATGGACCGCTGAACTACTATCTCTTTAATACACTTTTATTCTGCATACTTGTTTTCAACATTTATTGGTGGATTTTGATGGTTCGAATGGTTGTGGAACAAATCAAGGCAAGAGGCAAAGTCAGCGATGATGTTCGATCAGGTAAGAAGCTTCCAAACGTAAAGCGACTTTGCTGAATTAAGCCTGACTTGCTTTACATTTGTTTGCCCATACTGTATCAATCTTTTTCTAGGTTCTAGACTTTAGAATGTGATATGGAGCAGAATAATGAATAAATTAGCTCTCAAAAGAGCACAGAATTGCACTCTGAGGGTATGTACCATTTATCTATTAGGTTCTTGTACCATGCCAAGGCATATCAGTTTGTCTTTGTAATCTAATAGGTCATCCTCAATTAGTTCCATTTGAAGAGATCTCAGTAATTTTTACTGGCACTAAATCTGTGCAGCATGTCTATATATCATGTTCTTTAACATTTTCGTTTAGAAGAAAAATTGTCCAAATATATTTTAATAGAATGGCTGTTTCTAATTTAATCTTGAAAGCAACTTATATTGAAGACAACTACACATGGTTATTAATGAATAAAGGATTTGCTTAAAGGACTCTTGCCACATCTAAGTTTCCTAACATTGAATTCTGAATGACTGTTTGTGCAGATTCTGAAGGTGAAGATGAGCATGATGATTGAGAATCAGATGGAGAAGTACCTACTTTAACCGAGGTGATATCAGAATAGAGAGTTATAGCTCATGTTTTCACTTCTTTGATACAAAGATTTAGCTCAAGTCTCTCATGGTTTTGCTCCTTGCGTGTGTGACAACTCTTGTTCTTACCTTCATGCAGATGAACCCTTATCAACATGGTCATCCTCTTCATTCTCATTTCCGTGTGTTAGTGTAGTGTGAGTTATATCTGTGTATTACAAATATCATTTATAAAAGGGTTTTTATGATATAGTGGAATAGAGTAGGAGGTTGAGTTAAAATATAGCAAATGGCATAGAAAACTTGATTTATGGTTCAAGTTTTGGCCAATGTGAACAGTTTCTTAGCTTCTTACTTCATGATTCATGATAATTTGTCATACGGGAACTTGTACCCCATGCATATATTTATAATATATGTTAGGATTTTTATCTTTCAATACCAAGTAAGAGAAAAGAAATGCAATTGTGTAATCAACCAATAGAAAAATGGATAAATTGAGCACCTTATCGATTGGTGTATCAGAGGTTCAATATTTAAATGCACAAGCTAAAGTAAATAAACAATCAAGCATAATTATACAAGAGACACCAAATTTATGTGGAAAACCCTATCAACTTGGAGGGTAAAAAACCACGGGGCATATCGGCAAACTTTCACTGTACCAACAAAACGGATACAATTGTTCTTCTTAAGTTTTAGCCCTAAACTTGAGGTATATACCTGCTAATAGAGAGATAATACAAGAGGTAACACATTATAGAAAATACCCGCTTCAAACTCCAATTTCATCCAAACTCAAGCAAACACAGATTTGAGAAAACTAAGAACTACTCTATTTACAAATTGGAAGAGACTCAATCAAGGTAATGGAATCAAAGAGATCACCTTTCTCTTCGTTTTCTTCTTCTTCACCATCTTCTATTTCTCTCTCCTTCTCCTTCTCTCTCTTTTTCTCTCTCTCTTTCTCTCTCCCTGTCGCACACACAAAAAATGGGAAAAAGGGAAGGGGTTTTCTTCTTTTTTTTTTCCTTTGCCAAGTTTTGGGCTGAACCCAACATGGCCCAACACCAACAATCTCCCCCTCCAGCCCATGGAGAGAGGCACGTTGATCTTCAAGTCATCACTTGGTATCCATGCCGACAAGCCGGCAACAAAGCTCAAGCTTGTTTCTCGAAACTATCTTTGTCAACATATCTGATGGATTCTTATCAGTGTGGATTTTTTTCAGTTTCATCTGCTAGTACTCTATAGCATCTCTCAACCAATGAAATCTCACATCAATGTGCTTAGTTCTGGAATGATACGTAGCATTCTTGCTCAAGTTTATGGCACTCTGGCTATCACAGAAAAAAAAACAACTGCCTCTTCCTGTTGCATACCAAGCTCTAGGAGCAATCTAGTCAACCATAATAGCTCCTTGCCAGCTTCGGTGGCTGCAATGTATTTTGCTTCTGTAGTCGACAAAGCCACACATTTCTGCAGTTTGGATTGCCACGACACGGCTCCCCCTGTAAAAGTAAACACATAACCCAAAATAGACTTTCTATGATCCAGATCACCAGCCATATCAGCATTTGTGTAGCCTTCTAGCACAGATTCACATTTTTCAAAACTCAAACACAACTTGGAAGTGCCTCTTAGGTATCTAAGGATCCACTTCATTACTTCCTAATGTTGTTTTCCAGGATTAGAGAGAAATCTGCTTACCACACCAACTGTATGAGCTATATCTGGCCTGGTGCAAACCATCGCATACATCAAACTCCCTACTACTGCGGAGTATGGCACACTTGACATTTTATCTTTTTCTTTCTCTGTAGATGGACACAATTTCTTGCTCAATTTCAAATGGCTAGGAAGTGGACAGCTTACTTCCTATGCTCCTTTCATGCTGAATCTCTCAAGCACCCTTTCAATGTACTTCTCTTGTGACAACCAAAGTCTCTTGGCCTTTCTATCACGGGTAATATGCATGCTCAATATCTGGCGCGCTTGGCCCATGTCCTTCATGTCAAATGACTTGGACATCTCCTTCTTCAATATGGCTATCATCTGAGCATCTTGTCCTACAATTAACATATCATCAACATAAAGTAAAAGGATTAGAAATTTTTTATTAGCAAATCTTTTGAAGTAAACACATGGATCTGCCTTGGTTCTCTGGTACTCATGATTCATCATGAAAGAGTCGAACTTCTTGTACCACTATCTCAGAGCCTGTCTCAATTCGTATAGTCTCTTCTTCAATTTACAGACATGTTCTCTTTTCCTTTTACTTCAAATCCCTCTAGTTGCACCATATAGATCTCTTCCTCCAAGTCACCATGAAGGAATGTATTCTTCACGTCAAGTTGTTCAAGCTCAAGGTCCAAACTAGCTACTAGACCTAACACTGTACGGATGGAAGTCATCTTCATCACTGGTGAGAAAATCTCTTCAAAGTCGATACCTTGCTTTTGCCCAAAACCCTTCACTACCAATCTGGCTTTGTACTTCACAATCTCTCCATTTCCATTTCTTTTTAGCTTGAACACCCATTTGTTCCTCAATGTCTTTCAGCCCTTAGGAAGCTCCACCATCTCATATGTTCTATTTTCTTGCAATGACTGCATCTCGTCCTTCATTGCATCATGCCACTTAGCCTTATCTTTATGAGCTTGTGCCTCCTGAAAACTATCTGGTTTTCATTCTTTCTTCAATAAGATATACTCTGAAGAAGGGTATCTTTTAGAAGGTTGGTGCTCTCTTTCGGACCTTTTTACCTGGAGCTCTTCTGGCTCCCCTTGATGATGTTGCTCCCCCTGCTCAGGAGCATCATAAACGACCTCATCATCACCATCATTACCAATCATGTCAGAGGTTTCCTCAGTGGCTTCTTCATTATGTTCATCTTCATCTCCTGTTGCTGGCTGTCCAGGTGAAGGAACTGGTGTGAGTTCTGTAGACTCACTAACTCTCTCTGACTTCTTATCGATTTTCTAATCTATCCCTGTTTGGCCTTCATAGAATACAACATCTCTGCACCTGATAATTTTCTTTTTTTTTTTCTGGGTCCCATAACCTGTATCCAAATTCCTCGTTTCCATACCCAAGGAAAATACATGGAGTTGCTTTGTCATCCAACTTGGATCTGTGCTCCTTTGGAATGTGCACATATGCTTTACGTCCAAAGACCCTTAAATAAGAGTATGTCACATTCTTCTTGGACCATACTCTTTCTGGTATCTCAAACTTCAAAGGAATAGATGGTGACCTGTTTATGAGGTAGCAAGCGGTGCGAGCTGCTTCTCCCCAAAACTGTTTCGGCAACTTTGCTATCTTTTGCATGCATCTGACCTTCTCTACGCCATTGTGCTGTGGGGTTCTAGGTACTGTCTTTTTATATCGGATTCCATATTGTGCACAATATGCTTTGAACTCCTTGGAGGTATACTCTCCGTCGTTGTCAGAACGGAGGCATTTCAACTTTTTGTCTGTCTCCCTCTCTACCATGACATGAAACTCTTGAAAACATTTGAGCACCTGGTCCTTCGTTCTTAGAAAATAAACTCATACCTTTCTAGATGCATGATCAATAAAGGTCAAAAAATATCGATTGCCACCCAAAGACTCCACTTCAAAGGGACCACACACATCAGAGTAAACCAAATCCAACACCTTATGTTTTCTTTCTGATGTTTGACTAAAAGAGACTCGATGTTGCTTATGTGGCCAAGGCGTTGATGCCACAGATTTAGAGAATTTTCAGCTTGTACTGCATTCAACCCATTCTTGAGCACCTTCGCATGGGTTCTGTATAGGGAGTGCCACGACTTCCCTCTTGCTACAACCATTGATCCTTTGCCGAACTTCCATTCTCCACCTCCTAGGTAATGTTTGAATCAATCTTTGTCCAATGCATCACCAGATATTAGATTTAGGCATAAATCAGGAATATGCCGCACATCTTTGAGTGTTAACCGACATTCCATATCTGTCTGCAAACAAATGTTACCAATACCCCCGATGCTCGAGTGATTAGTGTTACCCATCTTCACTGTACCAAAGCTAGAGACTTTGGTATAGTTGATACAGGTGCTTGGTACTTACAAATAAACCCTCACAACTTGGAGGGTAAAAAACCACGGGGCATACCGGCAAACTTTCACTATACCAACAAAATGGATAAAATTGTTCTTCTCAAGTTTTAGCCCTAAACTTGAGGTATATACCTGCTAATAGAGAGATAATACAAGAGGTAACACATTACAAGAAATACCTGTTTCAAATCCCAATTTCATCCAAACCAAGCAAATCCAGATTTGAGAAAACTAAGAAATACTCTACTTACAAACTGAAAGAGATTCAATCAAGGTAATAGAATCAAAGGGATCACCTTTCTCTTCGTTTTCTTCTTCTTCATTATCTTCTATTTCTCTCTCCTTATTCTTCTCTCTCTCCCTGTCGCAGACACCAAAAATGGGAAAAAGGAAAGGGATTTTCTTCTTCTTTTTTTTTTAATTTCCTTTGCCAAGTTTTGGGCTGGACCCAACGTGGCCCAACACCAACAACCAACAATATTTATATTTCGATAATTGTTCTGCTAGGTTCAAGTATTGATTTTCTTTTGTTCTTTTTGTGCACACTTTGAAAGGTGAAAGAATAATTTTTCCTCAGATTTTGGGGATAGCTTTATTGTAAGAATACTAGGGATTGAATGATTATTTTTTCTTTCTCATGGAAAATGTGGTAGTTTCAGGAACTGTGGCCATAGATACAGATGAGGCATCAATTATCTAGAGCTGCTGCTGCTCCTGCTACCACAATATTTACCAAACTAAATGAACTGATTTATACTTTATACATTGCAGTCTAAAAATTGAACACTTTTAATCGTTAAGCAACATTTCTATTCGTAAGTTCTCAATATGAATATTTTAAATGTTTAATTCCTTAATCCCGCAATTTTTATTTTTTTCAAACTACACTTTAGAGATGAAGAAATCGGGCGAGATAGGGTAGGTTTGAAGAATCTAGATAGATAGGCTTGGATGATGATGGGGTGGGAAAGGGAGGAGGCAAGAAGGAAAAAGGGCATTCCACCCGCCTCCATTTGAGCGTTGTTTCTTGTTTCTGACATTACAGTAAACATGGTAGCTTGATTTGAGCATTGCGAAGGAGTCACATGTAACTACATTTTGTTAGTTGGTGAAGTTTTGCTTGCTTGAAGAGTAGACTTGAAATTAGCTAAGTCTGTCCTTTTCCAGATGGTACGAAGATTTTTCTTAGATTGTTGATTCTGTAAGGCTCAAGTGAATGAGCATGTACGGCTTCAACTTATTATGGTACTGGCCACAAAAAATATCCCTTTTAAATTGTACTCTGCGCTCTTTCCAGTTTCAAACTGTTGTCATCCTCATGCATTCGTTAAGTTTAGTTGTATGTTTAAGAGATAAGCGGACTGATAATCCGAGCTAATCATTAGACAAGAGCTTTGTTTAGTTGAGTTGGCTATTTGGAGAACTTGTATAGCTAACAAGAGAAATGGATTCACTGATTAATCAGTAGAGCAAGATGAAGTTATGGGTACTTATATTCTTCTGTTGGTCCATGAGGAACTCATTGCATGTAAAAGATTTTAGCATTTAAATTGGCTAGCCTAACGTTGTTTGGACTGTTTCTTGCATGGTCGAATCTCAAGTCTTCTTTTTGGTTGTGAATGATATAATTCTTCTTTTTCTTGTGCCTTGCACTCTCTCCGTTTCCGCACTTCTTCAATAAATGTTCATATGGTAATTTTGATGGCTTCAGTTAAAAGAGCAACCCCCTAGTTAAAAGAAAGAATCTGAGGTTGAATGCTTTTATGAGTGGAGAAATAAAGAACTGAGAACAGCCAATGAGAACACTAAAATAGATACTTTAGGTGGAAAGAGTGAGGTCCAAGGATCAGCTGTGAAACTGAAACCTACATATGCCAAATGTCTAGGCCAAACATGAATTATTTTCTTCTGGATAAGAAAGCTATCTAGAAATTTTGTACTCATGCAACCATTGCTTCTACAAGAGCCTCTCCTTCCACATCTTTCCGTGTGTTTGAGCTTTGCTCAACTATGAATAATCTTTCCACAAATAAAAGGTGAAAAGTGCGATTGTCTTTTTTGTAAAAGCTCACTACTGAGGATAGGATTTTTGATAGAATATTTTGTATTGCTGTTACTTCAGTTTCCTTTCATGATGCAAACACCAGTTCTAAATTATGATAACTAGTCCAGTAAGATAATTATGAAATTCATTAGTTCCATATGAAGTTGAGTAAAGAATTACTAAACATTTGGCGTAGTTGATTCTTTGCCAGTCTTACTAATTTGCTAGTTTGCAGTTCTGGCAGTGTCCACATGTTCGCAGCTGTTTCCTTTCATAATATGAGAAGTAGAGAAGAATTTGGGTTTATTGTACATTTGACATTTTCCTCCAACCCCACTTCCCAACTCCGAAAATCTGAATCCATAACTCAACATTCCAACTAGTTTCTTTGCCAGGATAACTTGTTAGCTGCATGGGGTTCCTACTGGCCTTTTCCAATTTTCTCAGAAACCACAATTTAAGTGATACTGAACATAGTTGGGTTAGTCGGTACAAACGTTGAAAACTAAGATATTTGCAATATTCTGAAATCAGAATTAGAGTGATGAGCAACTAAAAGCGCGTCAGGCATTAGCTTTCACCATTATTTGAGAATTGCAGGTGTCCTTGCTGAGCTTTCATGGAAAATATTCTTATGAAGACTAAGCCAACTTGAGAGCTAATAGGAGCCTTAGAGATTCACCATGATGGCTGCTGTGCTGTGCTTTACGACCAAACCTTCATGTTAGAGACATAATCTATGTTTCTTTAAACGTGGTCGAATTTTACTATGCTTTCTGCACCTTTTGTCATCAGATAAAGGTACAAAAGTACAACCAGCTTTTCTCAAATATCAGTGCTGTGCTGTGGTAATTTATTTGTTATTCTAGACTAACCCTTCAGTAGTGCATCTAGTCCTTTTCTCACTCCCTTTCCCCCCTTTCTTGGGTACATTGTATTAATAAATTTTATTGCATAAAAAGAAAACTTTATGGACATGATAGACCAAATACGTTGTATCAGAACTGCAACTGGATTGAAAAGAGTCCATCTTTAAGATTATGCAAGGACAGGAAAGTTAAGAGAACAATTAGTTTTATTTTCAGTTAACTAAATTTTTAACTTGACAAAATTATATTAGTTAGAGCAGCAATAAGATCACAAACTCAATTTCCATCACTCACAAGAGACAAATTTCCTTCTCTTATTTTACTTGGTATATGATGGAACAATTCCATAGCCATAATCTTCTCTAGAAAACATCTGATCCACTTAAAACTACATGTCTGTTTTCCTTGCAAATCGACCCTTGGCTCGGGTTCTACTTTCTGCATTGGCCTTCCTAGTGGCATACCTTATTTTCTTCTCAAATTTTCTCGATTTTCTTTTCTCTGTATCTTAGGACCCTGGCTTCTCTGTTTGTTGGGGAGAATTGGAGTGGCATCAATAGCGAAGAGCTTGACAGGAGGTCAGTTGCCACATTTGGAAATCTTGAATATGAATTTGGAATGTTGTTTGTTCTCAGTAAATGGCCAGAACTCATGTAAGACGCAGGGACCTGGCTTGAAAAGTATAGCAGAAACGTAAGAAAAAATGTTAGTCTTGCATCAGTAAAATTAGAAAAGGATATTTCAAAGCTAGCTTGCACATATAGAAGAATATAGACTTATTATATGACTGAAAGACCAAGCTAAATGATTCAATATCAGAATCCACAACAAATGTAATCTCTGGCAGCTTTGCTCCCTTTAACTATAGTCTGATGAAAAGTACATGTGTCAGTCACATGCCATTGATAATTACACGCAAAACATGTTAGTCCTAAAAAGATTTCCAAAACAGAAAGAATGATCTCATGACTTTGAGAAAAGCAAGCAGAAAAACCAGAAACTACCATCTAGGCATCTAGGGGAACTAGTACTTATCATATAATTGTGGAGATGACCAATTTTAAAAAATACCTACTGAAGCAAATTCATGAAAGGGGGAATTTGATGTAGAATCTTACTTTGTGACCGCTTGAAGTACTGTTGGTGAAAGCAGCTTCTGAAGCTTCATATCCACTGTCAACGAATAGATTCTGCTGCTGGTGGTGGTGGTCTCGTTGATCCTTTGATTCAAGGGATTGAACTGGGACAACACTATCACTGCCATTATCTCCCTGATGAACGCTAAGAAAGTTGCTGCTGATCATTTTGATCTTGGCTTTGATACTAAATAATCGAATTGAGTTCAATGAGATCCAAATACTCATCAACATCCTCACTGTAAGGAAATCCACTATCACTCTGGTCGTCATTATTATCAAGATCAAGCAGCAACCAAGAATCTGCTTCATCTTGTTCTAATTCCTCTATACTCTTGTTGGCCATGGCTTCATTTTCTGTGTCTCGCAGGGGGACCTGCGACTTGTCCAGGTAAGTAGTTGAGGAAGTGGGCACTATACCAGGGGGAGGAGATATTGGGACTCTGTTATGGCGGCACGGCAATGGATTGGCCAAGTGAATTTCGGTGTCACAGTTGATGCATAGGTTTGCAGCATCAGCCTGACAAGTAAAAGTTGCTGGAGCATTTTCACAAGCAATGCAAATCCAGACACGGTCATGCTGCAAAGCCAAGGGATTTGTTGCATGAATAAATTCATCACAATTTTGACAGAGGTAGGCTGAGTCAGTATGGCAGTAGAGTGTGCAGGGTGCTGTATGACACGAATCGCAACTATCTCCTTGGGGATTCCCCTTCAACATACTTGTTTTATGAGATACCTTCCATATCGGAATTGTGTTCTATAAGGGTTATCACATCAGTTGGCAGTGAAGCAGTAGAGGGTGTAGAACGGTTACTGGTAGTAAAGAACGAGCGCAGAGAGGATTCAGAAAAATGCTGTTACTGCTGGAATTTGAGTTGGAGTGGCTGGAAGAGGTTGGCCTGTGATCTTGTGGTTATTGTGTTGCAGAAGGGGGTGTTAGTGGGGCTCAAACTTTGTGCCTTTTAGAATCTTTTGATACAGTGAGAGAAAGTGTGCTTATTCAAATGGACCAAGCTAAACAATAGCAAGAACAAGAACATGCTATAACGGCTGCTGTTTCAGGCTAATCTGTTATTTATAGCTTAATTTAATGCAGAATGGATGAAAGCAATGTGTCGTAATGTTTTATAGAATGGGAAACAAAAGTTGTTATTCTTGTGACTCAAATGATCAGAGCTACTGTCAGCTAAGTTGAAGTTTCATCCACCCTACCTGATTATCTTTTGAGTTTATTCTGACATTAACTGGTGGGCAAAAATTCTCAGGACATATGAATATGTTTTGCTCATGCACTGGGCATAAAGTGAATTTCCCATGAAAATGCAAGTCATAGTCCAAAGCAGCAAAACCTGGTTTTATATATCATGTCATTGTTGATCAATTAAAAGCATTGGTTTAGATTAGAACCATATTAGACCCCAAGTATAGCCATTCTAGCAAGTAACTTTAAAGAAGCTGTATTGGGCCCAGGTTGGGTTGGCAGTTCATAGAAAAAGAAACTTTAGCTACTTCAGTATAAGATGCATTTTTACTGTAGGAACTCTTAAGAAAGTGCGAGATGTAATTTTCTTTTCTTTCTTTCCAGCAAGCGGAGCCAGAAATTTCTTTAGGGAGGTAAGGTAAACATTACTAATAAGAGTATAAAGAGAAGTAATATATACTAAAATAAACACTAAATTTTAGGAGACACTATTAAAAAAAATTAAAATGCTAAATTTAAGGGACTATGCATACACAATTTTTGGGGTAATTTGTAAGAGGAAATGTGTTAATTCTACCTTTAAGGAATATTCGTAACTTCACAAATGCACTCAGCTTTCCTAATATTTTTTTATCATTTGTCTACCAGAGTAGAGTGTTTCCGGCAAAGGTAGCAACTGTTCCAGCATAAGACCATATATATATCTGTGACTTCCTAGCAAAAACATGACAAAGCTTGGAATCGTGACCCTACCATAAAAAAGAGTTAAGCACTTGGCGAGATAATAAAGGCCTTTGCCACTTCCCTAACATTTAACAAGCGGAGTTCTTCGAAGTTATGACTTGATGCATCACGGCAACTCTAGGGTAAAAGAACCAGAACCCTGAATTAAAGCACATTCGTATTCTCTGCACTAGATAATTTTTTAGTCCCACATACATAAATTTGAGAGTAACATCAATTATTATGGTTCAAGTAAACAATGAATTTTTGAAGTGCCAGTCTGATCTTTAATAAATTACAGAACGTAAAATTTAAATAGCTGTGACAATGATACAATAACATTAAGCCAACGCACAACTGCCAAAACTACTCCAAGAAAAAGCAAACATCTCTGTGACTGTACCTCTTTTTAACAAGGACTTCTATTTTCTGTTACTGCCACTCATTGGTGCACAACCTAGTTGCTCAAATGCATGTCCAATTGCTGCACCGTCAAAGCATACTGTTTTAGTTCCATAATCCCTTAATTGGAAAACTTCAGGATTAACTTGTCAACATGAATTATAATGTCGTCGATGCGAGGGCGAACTGCTGCCTGTGGCTGAAGCATCCAGATGACAAACTGATGTAGAGCTTCTGGATATGGAGGATTGGGGCCAGCTGGCCATTTTATTTGCGCATTTACAATGGCCAATTGTAAGCTCCCCCCAGACTCTCCAAGTGCATACTCAAATGGAGATACCCCATACCTGTGTAGAATCAGCTATAAGTAACAGGTAATATGCAGCAACAAAAGTCGAAGAGATTTAGCTTTGCTTTCGTGAAACGCTTCAATTTCCAAGTTTCTCACATAATTATAAAATGACAATGCTTGTGATGAGAAAATTGAATCACTCCATTTGGTATATGCATGTCATTTAATGGCACAGTCCCAGACTCTAATATAATGCCACCGAAAATGGATCTGACTGGATGACAATCATAGATATTCTGATAACAAGGACTTCATGCATAAGCATACTCAAATACACAATTTCACCTTTTAATTTGAAGTATAAAAACCAAAATAGGAAAGTGGAACTAAATGGAAAAATGACAATGTGTGAAGGATGCTTATAAAAGATATTTAAGAAGCATTCAACCCAGTGGTGAACAGAGTTTGTTTCCATAAACAGTATTGCAGTACAGAACCCAGTGCATTTGATAACCCATTAAAGAAGAATCTCCATTAAAGTTCATTCATGGTTCTTGCAAGGTTAAATAAATGAGTTCAAATGCAAATTTAGGCCTACATGCTGTCAAAGCCAAGGTGTAGATTAGGTAAAAACAATAGATTCCTGGTTATGATGGCAACTATATTTTGCAAATACTTGTGAAGTAGATAACCAGAATAAAAGAAAAAAGTATCCGAGAGAGAGAAGTGGAGGAAGACATAGGACTTCCCACATTAGAAGAAGCACAAAAAATGGTGTGTCAATTACTCTATAACCATGTATCAGGGGGCACTGTGGCAGCCCCTACAGTTCATGAGAATTAGGCCTGTTGGCCTCATTAAGTGGACCTCTCAAAATTTGTGGAATTGAATATTTTTATGCTATAATTTAGAGATTGAAAGTAAAAGAAAACATTAAAAACGGTTTAAAAGATGAGTTGAGTTTAGGCTCAATGTTAACTAAGCTATTCAGACTCTTATATCAGAAACTAATTAAGAAAATGAAATAACTAAGCTATTCACACAAGGCTTAGTCCTAATTTAGTTGAGACCTGCTATAATCTTTTCCTCGGATCTACTTAGTTTAGAGCAATACTTTCATTGCAATTTTACCCTACACATCTTTGTTCTTTTTACAATGGACTCTAAAATTTAAAATTACCAAATCCCAGAATTCATAACATTATAATAAAGATACATTTCACAAGACTACGGCTAGTATGATTGAGATATTTCGCTTCTTTACCGATAGTTGCTTGTATGTCCTACATTGATTTCAAGGTAGATTGACAACAACTGATGGCCTTAATCATGTGATCCAGACAACTAGCTTAAACATGCCCGAAGTCGGCTTGATGTTTAGTTTACACGCTTGATGATTAAAAGGCAGGCACAATTATATATAATCAAAAATTGATAAACCACATAAGAAACAGACAATAAGGCATATTATCATATCAAAGTAAACAATGGAAGAAACAAATTGATTCTCACATTATGGCATATAGCGTGCATCCTAATGACCAAATATCAGTTCTCTCGTCAATGTCTGCATGACTTGGGCAATCCCACAACTCAGGAGCTCTAAAGGGTGCTGAACAATGTTCAGATGCCCATTCCTACACAAGAGGCAGCCAAAAATCCAGTCAAAATCGTACTCTACTTTAATTACTATACTAACCAAACTTGATAGAAAATGCAGAGCCATGTTTCCAATATAAGATTCAGATTCATATTACTTTGAATTATATTGAAATAACAAAGTGCATTTCTAACACCATATACTTGAATGGTCATATAAGTACACGAGCAAAATAATAATGCATAAATTCGGAAAGCATGCATTCAGAGCCATGCCAATAGTGACAATGGTCAAAGAGAATAAAGTATGACACAAATAGAAAAGTCTGGAAAGGAAAATGAGTCGGAATTTGCACCTGCAATTGTAGTGCCTCTGAACGAGATCGAATTTGCTTCCTTGCAGGTCGAGCACTCCCAAAATCCATCAATATTGCTAAAGGTGGTTGGCCTTTCCTACGTGTTAAAAGTATATTGCCAGGTTTGACATCATTATGTGCATACGGCGGATCAAGACTGTGCATATGTTTCAGTCCAGCACAAAGCTGCAGCACATATATTCTTAGTGATAATGCTTACAGCATAAATTGAAATTTTAACATTAATGAGAATACTCTCTATTGATGCAAACAAGAAAGAAACGATGAAAATCCATTCTCTCCAGATTAATTCTAGAGCTCTATAAATAAAATTGTGAAAGAACATATCCAAGTTTAGAAAACTGCTGTGATTTTGAAATAACCAGTAAATTCTAACGTCTTATACATGAAACGCGATAATATCTAGTCAATGCCAGGCATTTAATTTCTCTGCAGGTGAGGCTTTAGCCTTTCTAAGAGAAGTTTGTTCAAGCCCATGAAACCACATTGCATAAGAGAACACGTAAAAAGGAGTTTATCCTTTTCACCTGTCGAAATATTTGAAGAACATCTGAAGTAGAAAAGAACTCCTTTTTAGCTTTCATAGCCTTGGAATTATCCAGTAAGGTTCCATCCAAGTGAACAGGAAATAACAGGTATGCTTCATGATTCCAAGAGCCTTCTTGATTAGCCTAGCGATAAAAAAGTTTAAATTATGAAAACAAGATGGCATAAAATCCAATTTTATGGAAATTATTTACACCAAATAATACACAATGAGGAATCTTAAAATAAGTCACCAACTAAAAGAATTAGTAGTAACCACATCACTTATTTTAAGAAGAGAAAACAACACTGCCCGTGCTGAATTTGGCTAAATGATGTTCAAGGAGATGAGCCAATCAGGTTTAAGAAAATATATTCCAAGACAAAGTTTTAGTTACAATTTCCTATTGATTGAAGTAATGAAATGTGCAGCATGCATGGCATTGTCACCAAAATTTGTGGTTAGGAATGGGCTTGCAAAATTCTCAGTTCATTTATATCCATGGATTAATTCCCAGAAAGAATGTTGGGGATTCTGCAATGACAATTTCATAACTGGTGTGTGCACCTAATACTAGATAGGAGAGATCCATTGAGAAAGCCTATAGAAAATACAGGCATAAACAGCAAGAAATTGCCAACAAGAACCATAATGGAAGAAGAGAAACATGTCAACAAGTTCCTTTAAACCTCATATATCAATCAGGCGATGCTCTACCCACGAGAAGTATATATTTCTCTTTAGGTGCATCTATTTTTACTAGTTTCGTTTTCTAACTATTATTGATTATTGAAGAACACAGAAAATAATAAGAAGTTACTTAAACTTGCCCAGAAACTCTAAATTGATGGTATTAGTTTTCTCTGACTGATTAAATCATTTTAATCCCATTAACAAGCAATACTCAAGTTACTTACAAGAATTCACTGAACCAAGTAATTCTATCAGTTCCATCATTATCAGTATTAGTATGAATCTTTAAACACATAAGAGAGCCTTCACTTAAAAGAAAATTATAAAACTCAGGATGAAAGATAATGTGTCAATCATATTGCTTTTCTATTCACCTCAAGGAAAAACACTTCACCTTTTTCTTCATTTGTGTGTTCTTTTAGTAACCTAAGCTTATATCTTATTCTTCTTTATGTTTTTAATGACCTGATCTTTTATATAACTTTCCGCCAAAACTTATATCTTTTACTCAAAACATGTTTCTGAGATCCACCGTCAAAGAGATTTTGGTACTAGAATCAATAAACTATCAATATCACTAGAGTTGATTTCAATTAGATTTAGATATGGTTAAACTTGAGACTTAAGTTGTCATGAAGAAATAATAGATGCAGGTCTGACATTTGATTTAAGAAAATAATATCCATTATAACTAAACATGAGTAACATGAAGGTTAAAAATTAGGGGGGAAAAAACATGTGACAGTAAATAGTAATTTACCTTAACAGAAATAATAGCATGATCAAGAAGAGGAAGCAAATTAGGGTGACTAAACAAAGACGAAACACGAATCTCTTCTCTGACTAACTCTAATTGCTCATTATTTTGAATCAATACTTTCTTCATTGCATATGTTCCATCATCTGCACCAAACAAATCACATTCCTTTAGCTACTATACCTAAAAATAATAGATCACTAAGATCCGTCATTTAATTTCAGCAATTAGAATTAGGCAAAAAAATAAAATCTACCGGAGAGATGAGAAGTGTCCTTGACTTTCTTGGCAAGACCACCACCACCAGCGATGGCAGAGGTGTCGGTGACCAGCACCTCTTTGACCAAGTAGACATAGGCGAAACCGCCCTCGCCTAGCTGTCTAACGATCCGAAACCTGTTTTCATTGATCCAAACGTCTCCTCCTCCATTAACGGCGTCGTATAGAGCATTCAGACCAGAAAATGTGCAACCCATAATTTATTTTTCTCTCTATAAAAGAAAATAAATTGTTATATACTTTCTCTTACAATAATTATAAAGTGTGAAAGAGAAAAAGATTAGATCTTCCTAAGTTGGCATTTCTTCTGATTCTGTGTATGGAAACTAAATTAAGCTACCATGTCAGATCAGTTATGACTATTGAGACCCACTGCAATTCTATTCTTTTTTATTTTTATTCTATAATTATAATTTCTCTAAAAAAAAAAAATAAAGAAAAAGAAATTCTTGGATCTCTCAAAGCTCCGTCAAACACATGGACATGGTTTTGGTAAAAGTTGCTAAATATAAATGCTAAATCTCCATCAAATCATCATTAGCTAAATATATTTTTCTGATATTATGATTATCGTTGTTGTATTATTGTAAAGTCTTGCTATTTCATTTTATTTTATTTCAGCAATAATTTATAATTAAGTCAATTGCCCATTAAATATATAGTTTCTTTTGTGGAAGGGAATATAAAGTTTTCTTAGGAAAACAGTAACATGTAAAATCAAGTTAATTCAGTGATGGTGAGCAGGTGACTGCATATCCGTAAAATTGAGATGGTGAAACTAGCAACTTTCCAAATGATAATTTCTGAATGGGTCTTTTATGGACCAACACCCAAATGTAAAATTGAGGTCTACATTTAGTTATTTAAATACCAATTATAATGAAATTGTGTTTGATTTAATCCTATAAAAGATTCTTTTTATTTACGAATAGATTTTTAATAAAATTAGTTGCTTCTGTAATGTTATTATTTTCATTACCAATTATAATATAAAATAAGTTTATAAAAGAATCAATAAGAATTTCTGAAAGTTCACTTAATTTTAACTGAATCCAATAGCAAAATTGGATAGTCCAGAAAAAAATGCGAACTGAGAGTGGATTGAACCACTGAAGTATAAGGGTTGTGTTGTCTGTCACACTCTTATACAACACATATATTGGCTTTTTCTCACAGGAACAGAGCCCCGAAAGCTAGAAGCACAGACCAAAATTGAAGTTGTAATTTTATCCTATTTGATTTATCATTTGGTAAACTTCCACAATCAATGGAACCGGTAGCTTAACCTATTTCACTAATTATTTAATGGATGGGTTAATAGTGATTCAGATAAAAGTTATCAAATTTTACTAGGCGGAACAGCCGGTTGTTGTTGAGTGATGCAGTGAATATTTCCACCTGCCAAAACGATCTCCCTTGCACATTCAATTCTCACAACCTGGAATCAGCAAAACATTGGTGTTAATTTGTCCGACAAGGGTGGAAAAAAGCAAAAGAAAGAAGCCATCATCGACAATCAATTAGAGCATTATCTCAAGTAAAGTTGTCAAGGAAGGTAGTTTCATCACAATACGCAATGTCGAGATGCACAGAAAGTGCTAAAATTGAAGAAGCAGCAGTTTTCCTTTTATCAATAAGAAACTCTGCTCGCATTATTTACCCACTTATTCACTACATACAGCTGTAACTGGTAATCGTTTCAGTGCTCAATCGACCAGTGTGACACAGACCAAATCTCCATTTCAAAAGCCTGTGATCCTGTCCTTTGGACGTACAGCTAATCATTTTATCTTAGTGGCATCTCGTGCTATAAATTGTCACGTGTTTCATTGATGCTGTAAATAGATAAATTGAACATAAATATTTGCTTACCTCATGATTTGGGAAGGCTTGAGAGAGGACACGAACAGCTTCATCATCCCATTTCTGGTCCCCAAATTGTGGCGTGATGATCCCTCCATTCGCAATATAGAAGTTTACATAAGAAGCAGCAAGTCTTGTGCCTGGAAGTCTTGGTTTAGCCTCATTATCCTGTCATACAACATTAAAGACCAGCATAACAATACTGACCATAATAATCTTTTGTCGATTATAAACGAAGAAAAAATGGCTGTAAAGTCCTTCAACTCCCAAAGCATTTAGCACTTTTATGCAGATGGTGGCATTCTTTTTTCATGTTTGTCACTCCAAAAGGAATGAACGATGGTCCACAGTGAAAAGAGATCACAATTGTATGCAATAAAGTTTGATTCATCATATAGTGCTAGATTAAAAAATTAAAAAAAAAAGGGAAAGAAGACACCAACAAGCATTGTGAAATAAGTGAAAAACAAATAAAAAAGAACTCAAAGTAAAGAGACTAACATGATATGGAGGAAAAACTAGCAGAAAGTTCAGAAAATAGCTCATGCAGGGGCAATGTTTGCTGTTTTAACTTTTCTAAGTGATGCGTACACATTAAATACAGCAAGCCATTGTTGTGATTTTGCTTCAATAGGGAACTTCTTTCGAAATCAATTTCGATAGAAACTACAAGGCAATTAACATGGAATTTTATACTAAATTTGACATAACAATAGCGAAAGATTTTATTAAATAACTCCTGGAAGCTTAGTACAAAATAGAATCAAATGCACAAACAGAATCCCTGGAGGAAAAAGAACAGTGTACCATGTGAACATTAAAACCCAAGACAAAACGAAGATGAATATGAAAAATCAAAACAGCCACTCCCATTCTATGGAACTCTGAAAGCATAGAATTAAAAAGTGGAAACTTTTTTTCAGTTTTCAATTTTCAATCTGCTTGACATGTCTAGTTCCTGTTCTAGGGTTAGTTTGGCATCATTTTTCTATTTTTTTTTTTTTTTTAATAAAAACCTAAGAATTGTTTAATTTTTTCATTTGTTGTTTTGAGAAGAAAAAATAGAAAGAGATAAGATGTAGGGAGACAAAAGTAGAGAGAAAATAAGAATGAAAGAGATTATTAAACATGAGAATGTGAAAAAATGTGAAGAGATAAAACAAGATTTAGTGGTTTATTTAAAATAGGTTTTGTTTCTTAAATGATTATGTAAAAGTTTTGAAAAGAGAAAACAAAACAATTTTAACAAACACGTTTTATCTTTTTATTTGAAAAAAGAAATGAAAAACATAAAAGAATAACAATAACAAATGTTTCCCTGGTTAACCGTTTGTCTTGTATCTTCTCTGTGTATTCCTTTAATGATTAAGCTTGATTGTGTCCTATATTTGTACAGCTATGCCATGTGCTTTATAAGAATTCTAGTAGGAGAAACATGTCTTGTTCATGCAAGCATTAAAACCCCGTAAATTCTCAAGTATATGTATACCAACTACTAAGCTATCAGTTGTCAGAGATGCATCTTGACAACCATTATCTTTCAAACATTAAAGCTATATATTATTTGCATAGAGTATATGGAGAGGCACGAAGCAGAATTCCAGAGAGCTAGTTCTTACTTGTATAACTCCAGCAGCTTCTTCTTCTGTCATATAGAGTGGTCCTGGTACGTGGAGTTTAATTATCTGGAATTTCCTACCTTCAGCATCAGTAGCATTGGAGAGAATAGATAAGGCCTCCATGGATCGTTCAAACTGAGGATCTTTTTCGTCATCAGTCCAAGACAATAAAACCACACCAGGCTTTGCAAAGCAGCACATATTATCAATATGACCATTAGTGTCATCATCACCTGTTAATGATCACGGTAAATGGTTTCATCATTTTTTACCTAACTCAGAAAAAGGGCTTTCTGTTGATCTAACTAAGTGTTAATTTTATTTTATCAATTACCAGCCAAATGAGAAAAGAAATATCCAAATATTTACCCATGTTATCAATTTTAGTCTATTCTTTAATTTTATCATCTTACTTGAAACTTTTCAATTTTAGCCATCAACTCCAAATTGACAAAAAAAATTACTATTTATTATATTAGATTGAATAAAAGATTATTTCTATAAACTAAAATTGCATTTCTACTCTTCTTTTTCTTCCTCACTTCTTCTCCAACTCCCATGGTCATGTGAAATTACTCTTAAATTCGCATGAAGATGCCAACATATTGTATGATAAGACCAAGAATCACATGAAATCAAAACCACAGAATAGTGCCTTGACGCAAAAGAAGACCTAAAATGGAAAGCACTGCAAAACTACATACCATATAATCCGCGAGGCAGCCAAATAACCTTTTGGACTCCAAGATATACCTTAAGTTCATTTTCTATTTGCTCTTTAGTTAAATGCGGGTTCCGGTTTTTGTTCAAGAGGCACTCCTCAGTGGTAAGACATGTTCCTAAAGGAATAGCAAAATTCTGAATGAATCAAAGCAAATTCAAATGCATAAATAGAAAGGAAGTAATTAATATTCTGTCTTTTTCTTTTTCTCAATTTAAAAATATTTGCAGGAGGTTGGTTTATGCTAGAGTAGGGAAGGTTTACGCTAGAATAGGGAAAGATATACAAAAAATTATGTTAAAAACTCTCAGGCTAGTATTCTGGAGAGAGAGAGAGAGAGAGACAGTTCAGAATTCTGTGATTCTGCTGAAGCCCAATGTTCTCGCAACATATGGTGGACCTTACCAACTACCTTTTAGCAATCTTCAACTGAAATCCAGAAGCTATCAAAAATGACATCCTCTTTTGGAGTATAACGAAGAATGAGGATGCAACCATCCCAGAACCTACCAGAGAGGCAGACTCAAGGTAAACACTTTTTCCATTAAAAATATTACCCGAAATCAAATTGGTAATTTATCTCATTAGGCACATAGTTACTCCAGGGAATTTCCGAAATGATTAACCTGTAACAATGTTACAAGTTAAACTAATTACCTGACAGTTATCCCTATTTGTAAATTAAGTATATAAACCTAAAACTGCATAATGGAGCCCTATGCATCGGCTGAAACATGATATTCACTATACTTGTCCAAGGTGCAACTAAAATTAAACAGAACCATCCATCAAGTCTCGGCATCTGCATATCCATAAGCATAACTTAATACAGATTCAAAGGTATGTGTTAATACCTCAGAAAAAGATTATTATAAAATAATTGGATATCTTCTCCTTTAGTATGCTTATCAAATAGGAACCATGACAGCAGATATCAACTTATGAAGAAAGAAAGGCATTTCCATATCTTTGATTGATTTTTCATTATTTACCTCCATAATACATCTACAAATGCACAATATGTGCACAAATTTATTTGCAGATCATAAGCATCTTGCAAATAATTCCATTTTTCTGAAAGTTGAACTTAGGAGTATTTTAGAACTTCTGACCATCAAACACAGAAGTTGTTACCTTCTCCATCTACATGAATGCTTCCACCTTCAAGAACCATGGAATGAGGAAACCGAGGAACCTTCTGAATTCCAAGAATCTGACAGAAAAGTTATAATTGCTATCAATTGCTAGAAACACTTGATTTTCCAGATACCTGAAAAAGTAAATTCAAAACAAGATTTGCTAATATAGTCTATTCTGCTACCCTATCTACCTTCCTTGCCACAAGCAGGTCGAGACTCCAATCTTGGTAACAACCGTCATCAACCCCTATAAGTATTAAGATTAGATTCATTTAGAGATAGACATTAGGTAAAGTGGCAGCAAGAGTGATCACCACTTTTCTGTATTGATGCATCTTATCACATGGATTACAATCACGACATCAATGTATCATAATCTCACATTTGATTCTTGATACAGTTAAACTACTATGGGGGAGTTCTACCATCTTAGCAAACCAATGCAAGAGGAGAAAAAGAACCCAAGTCCTAACCTGTTAAGTTTTTAGATTGCAGGGTCACATGCATTATCCTATGTAACACTATACCATTAAAGCATCAAAATTGCAACATTATATTCCATGATCTTTGGGATGGATGGCTGTAAGACACAACTGTACAGAAGCAGAAACTGAGTAGTGACAGATCCAATATTTTAATATTAAAAATCTCACCTCCCCAACTGTTAAAATTCCAATCAATGCCTGCGACTTTTTGCTCTACGCTACCAGCATTTGATGCATTCACAACAAACTATGGGAATGGACAAAATAAGTATATCAGAAAATATACTTTAAAGGATAAATCCCCATAGTACAGAATGAGAACATAAATCCACAAGTAAAAATTCTTTCTTAGAGAGAGAGATAAGAAAAATAAACAGTAAAGTCCACTAAAAGAAGGGAAAAAAACTCACAGTTGGCCCGGTGTCACGAAACCAAGCATCATTCATACTCATCTCAATAACAGTGATATGTTCTGGTAACTGCCTTCGTGCATTTTCCCACTAAGCATCCAACGATTTAAAAGGTTAAAATCCAGTTGCAATAGAAATTACTTTCCATATAAACAAGATAATAGGTTTCCGTGGTCTTAAAATGTCAACCAACCTGACCAGTACTTGCACATACAGTCACGGGCTCAAACTTTGAAATTGCTGTTGCTACCTTGACAAAAGCTTGCTGTGCGTGTACTGCACTATTTCGCCAGTTGTCTGGGCGTTCCTGCAACCCGAATTAGATTTAATAAAGGTTTTAGCCTATTATCCATGTTTCTGTCGTATCATTTTTCTAAAAACCAATCGAGAAAACGGCACTAATCATGGTTATAAACTCAGGAGAATCCACTTTTTCAGTCAGAAATAGAAAACCCAGAGCTTTGAGCTACATATTCTTGAATTGTATGAAGAGCAGAAAGATCTAACTCTAGAGAGGTACAAGATATAAATTTGCTATCAAAGTAAAACACTCCACATATAAATTGCAAGACCATAGTGAAATCATGATGCTAACAGGATGTAGATATTAAAGCTGCGAGAATCAATACATTGTGATAATCAGAAGGAAACAAAACTTTTATGATCAAAAGCAAAAAATGAAGTCTGGATTCCTTCCTTGGAATGAATCAGTGAAGCATGAGAATTCATCCCAGAAACTAAAATAGATTTTGCAGTTTTGTTCCTAACATAAAATAAACATCATTATTCATTCATCAAACGTTTAATTAGCTATTAAGGATAGTATAACTCACAAAAACAAGCCACATCAGGCAACACTGACCACAAAATAATCACACATGAAAGCGAGAACTCTTTATGACAATCAGTGAATAGAAGAATAATATCAAACATGTTAATTCCATTAGAACTTGGCAGAAAGATCACAAAGAAACCATTTTTCGTTTCTACAGATAGTGTTTAGAAGAGTAAATAATTTTCAATTAGAAAAGAAACCAAATATCACTAACTAAAAAAGTAAGATTTGCGGAGCAATCGTAGTAAGCAAAAGAAAAAACAATTGCTGCACATACAGGCCAACCCATCCAAGTCTGTGAATGAGGCTCCCACTCAGCAGGCATACGATATCCATGGAGAACAGGTGTTCCTGTCAGGTCACCCATTTCACACCCCCGTCTCTGTCGCTCTTTCCCTTAGTTGGGCAATGCTAAAAGAGAAAGAGGAGTGGAGCGGCTTCAGTAACAGTAATCAGTCCTTTAAATTATAAGGCAAAATACAACATTAGGTCCCTATACTTTTCGCAATTGGTTTTCTTGGTCTATATTCTCTTATTTTGATTTAAAGAATCCTAAACTTTTTTTTTTGTCTCGATTAAGTTCTTTTTCTTTTGCACAATACAATTAAATTCTTTTATGAATTGCATTTCAGAAAGTCTTATTTTTATTGGACACTTTCTTTCTTACTCATCTGTAATATTTAACAATTAATCGCATTTTATACGTGTATAATAACAATAAATATTTTAAATTTATATAGATTAATATTAAAAAATTAATCTAGCAAAATATTAAAATATTAAAGTCTAATAATAGATTTTATAAAAATTATAAATAAAGAATATCACGTGACCGCTAATCATATATTTTATATATTGATTTTTCTAAAAACACTATTTAAATATGTTTATAGTTTTATAATCTTTTTTAGTTTTCTTTGACGAATTTCTTTTTTAGTTTTAAATATGTAACTTTCTCAAATATATTTGGGGCAAAATTGAAAAGAAGTTCCGTAATTGACCCAGTTTCTTTTGTCCGCCCATCAAATGCAGGAGTATGACTGTTGCCAGTGTATTCTAAAGCTTGGGCCGGGTCGGACTGTGGACAGAAATGAGAAAATCCCCGTTTCTTCGCGCCCTTTCTTTTCTCGACATTTTTGGCGTGACGTACGGATTCCTAGTCCATAAGCAGTGACGGTTAGCAAACAAAACAAAAGATTATCTTCACAGGATAAACCATGAATAATTAAATAAAATTAAAATTAGAAAACATGTCGTCATCGAACTGCCATACACTTCCATTAATGCATCCAATAATACTCCGCCACGCTTCTCCTTTCATTTCTCTCTGTCTTCTCCGATCGCAAAGATAGACTTTTACTTAGGGTGTGTTATTCAAGCAGGAGAATTTGATAAAATAATAATATAATATTAAAAAAAAGGTCCGATTAATTAAAGGTATTATTCACTGTTGTCTTTCTGAACTTTCAATTTTTTATTTTTTTTCGTCTTGTATGAACTTTTTAGAACAATTATTTGTTGATTCACTTTATGCATTATCAATCACATGAGTGCAGATTTTCTTTTGTTTTTGTTTTTGACTTTAAATTTATGTGCTCTTCCTTTTGTTTTTCTTATTTTAGTTAGGTTTTAAATAACTGTTTCATTTTTAGCTGGCAGTTAGTGTTGTCCTTTTTGGATGATAATTAGTTACAAAATATTAATCCAAAGGAGAATCAAGCTTTCTGTGAAAGCTATAACTGATCATTGAGAATTTGAATTGCTAGAAGAACTTACAGTTTAAGCTGAACTAGATTAAATTCTGATTAATCAAATAAATTAAATTGCTTTTTAATCCATGTTTATTTTTTTGTTGCTAGTAGTGAAATCTGATATTCTGCTTACTTTCCAGGTCTTAGATGGCTCAAGATACTAGTACTAGTATAGATTCGCCTAGGCGGCGGTCTGGTCTCTTGAGAGATCAGGTTCAGTTGGTTAAAAAGAAGGACTCTGATAGGTATGAGATTGCACCGATTGAAGATACATTGCCATTTGAGAAAGGTTTTTTCGTAGTGATTCGGGCATGCCAGTTGTTGTCTCAAAAGAATGATGGAATAATACTGGTAGGTGTAGCTGGTCCATCTGGAGCTGGAAAGACTGTTTTCACTGAGAAGGTGTTCAATTTTATGCCTAGCATTGCTGTTATTACCATGGACAATTACAATGATGCTAGTCGAATCATTGATGGCAACTTTGATGGTAATTTATCTTCTTTTGATTCATTTAATGATTTTTTTTTTTTTTATGAATTACATTGGTGCTGATGACTTGCATCAAAAAAATTCCCTTTCAAGTATTTTTGGGTATACTAAGGAGGTTTGTTTCTTCATAGATTATTTTAAGCCTGTAATTAGAAGATGGATTGTGGTTAATAGCAAAAGCTTGTTTTAAAGAAACATTTTAGGTAGATTTGAAGTCTACTTTCATGTTTAGATGGGATTATAGTAGTGTGGTTCCACGTCTATTAGTTAGTCACAGGATACAAGAGTTGATATCAGCTATGATTGGAGAAAGCAAGATATATAAGTGCAAGAATTACTAGCAAGGAATGTGGAGCTTCTGGAAATAGGGCCATTAGATATAAGGTAAAAACTAAAAACTATTGAACTACGGACCGTGTCCCAAGTACAAGAAGCCAATTTGGATGCTGATTTGAGCAATCTTATCATTTTGATAAAGTACCTTTTATGTGCCAACCATATTGCGAAAGGATATAGTGGGTAATCTTTGACTAGATTATTTTGATATAGCAATTATGAGCTACATTGAACTCATGATGTTTCTTAATATCTTGGGTACTCTTATGAGAACATCAATTCATTCATACTTTAGCTATTTTCTTGTTCTTGGGATTTGTTTTGAATTACGTATTGATCATTATGTTTGATTCAATATGAAAGCGGCAAACATTGCAGAACTCTAATGGTTGCAAATTATTTGAAACAGACCCACGGTTGACGGATTATGACACTCTTCTCGAAAATATACATGGTTTAAAAGCAGGGAAAGCTGTTCAGGTTCCACTATACGACTTCAAGACTAGCTCTCGTGTAGGTTACAGGTTGTGGTCTCTGTCTCTACTTCATCATATGCTTTTACCCTAGGTTTGTCGCCATCTCCAATTCTTTTTCCCATACAAGGAAGATGTACGAGACTGATAAGTGAAAATAGAAGTTCATGATTAATTAATGACCACTCTAATTGTTTGGCACGTCTAATGAGAAGGCTAGAAATACTGTTCTGTCTATAATTTTACGTGGACTTTTATGTATTCTGAAATTTCGTTTGTTACACATTCATGCTTGACCTCATCTCTCCTTCTCTCCTTCTCTCCTTCTCTACTGTGCCCCTTCTCCCTCTTCTTAGATACATTCATTATAATTGACAGGATATTAGTTAATTTGTACTGTTTCTGCTAATAGAACAGTTGAAGTTCCTGCTTCCCGCATTGTGATTATTGAAGGCATCTATGCCTTAAGCGAGAGACTGCGACCATTGCTAGATCTTCGTGTTTCTATTACGGGTGGAGTTCACTTTGACCTTGTCAAACGTGTTCTGCGGGACATTCAACGAGCTGGACAAGAGCCCGAAGAAATAATTCATCAAATTTCTGAAACGGTGCTTCACTTGTCTCATTATAGATCCTTTTCTGCGGGCTCCTCACTGTGTTTCTTAATTAACTCATCCTTAACCATCTCTTTGTTGGGTATTCTACAACCTTTTTCTTCTACTCAGGTTTATCCCATGTACAAGGCTTTTATTGAACCAGATCTCCGAACAGCACATGTTAAAATAACTAACAAGTTTAATCCTTTCTCAGGATTTCAGAATCCTACTTATATTCTGAAGGTAATTTTCCATACTTCTTCATGTTAATTATTTTCTTTTGTGTTTTTTGCTATATGTGCCTTCTTATGGTATTCTTCTTCTAACTCTTGTACCAATTGCTCTCCTTCATTGCAGTCAACAAGATCAGTTACAGCTGAACAAATCAAGGCTGTCATTTCTGAAGATTACACGGAGACAAAGGAGGAAACTTATGACATATATCTTCTACCACCTGGTGAAGATCCTGAAGCATGTCAATCGTATTTGAGGATGAGGAACAGGGATGGAAAGTACAATCTTATGTTCGAGGTTGGATGACTGTAAATTTAGGCCGCCTCTCAATGCATATGTTTTGAAGTTTCATACTTAACTTTGATGAGAATTATTTTATAAGTTTCGCCAAATGTTAAGTATATAGCACTCCATATTTGGGATTTGATTTTGGGCCTAACTTTTGATTGCCTCTGCAATTGACATTTGAAACCATTCTTTTTCTCTAATCTCTCTTTTTCTTTTGCAATCTGCTTTTTCTTGGATGCTACACTACTATACTTGTTTAACTTTTCCTATATGCGGCATTCAGTCCACAACTATCTCATCTCTTTGCCAGTGCAACATGTCTACTTTGTTTTATATAAGACCTGTTGCTAAATTTTGTCAATTACTGTTTCTTGTCAACTAGCAAGCACTTAATTACTGAATATAAGAAGCCCAAAAGTCCAAAACGAGCATCAATAGCCTAGCATCGTCTTGCACTAGTATTCCAATGATGAAATGGTCTTAAAATCTTAGGAATTGTACTTGACCATGTTCCTATAGTTCTAGGAATGAGATGCTTGCCCTTCACTACTTGTTGCACTACCAGGATGGTAGTGCCAATTGTATCAAAGAGGTGATCGATATCTTGGACTCAAAATTCAGCAATGAGAATATGCTTATCAACTTACTCTGTCAATTTTAAATATCTGGTATAGAAAACGTCACTTATATGCTCATTTTATTAACTAGGTTGTTATGAGATAAATAACACTTATGCTTCTGGCCATTAGCCATGCATTATCTTCTGGGAGAATTTATGGCATCTTCACGTTCTGTATTGAAAAAGAAGCACCAGTTCTGATTAAAAAAATTAAAGTCCCAATAGTCTTTTGTCCTTCTATCAATGAAAGGGTTATAACATTGCTATTGGAGTTGGTGTTTACAATTTTGTTAATGGGGCATAAAAATAATGCGTATGTATTTACTTATGGAGGTAAACCAAAAGCCAAATGGATTTTTGCTGAATAATCTATCTTGGGTTTATTTTCTAACAGTTCTACTTATTGTGCTCAGGAATGGGTTACAGACAGTCCATTTATAATTTCACCCAGAATTACATTCGAAGTCAGTGTACGTCTTCTAGGAGGGCTAATGGCCTTGGGGTACACAATTGCGACTATCCTGAAAAGAAGCAGCCATGTATTCAGTGACAATAGGGTGTGTGTTAAAACTGACTGGTTAGAGCAGCTTAATCGCCATTATGTTCAGGTATTTTGACATCTTATATATGCATTTATTAATAACATTTCTTGAAGTTTATTATGCTATACTTTCTGAAATTAAGTGGATTCATCTTCTGTGAAACTTGAAATTTAGATCTAGGCTCTCAAATAACTTATTCCAATTGAGAGGAAAGGGTGATAATATGGTCAAGATAAGTGTATCATATAAGATGCTTAATGAAATATTGTTCTGTTATCTATGGAGATTGATACTATCATGATTGTTGTTATATGAGATATTGGTTGCAATGAAATCTGTCCTTTACACCTTGTAGTTAAGTGATAATTAGTTTGTGTTTCCCTGCATTTGTTCAGTCGTGTAGAAAACAATTTTCAATCAAGTATATGGTTTTTTTCTTGTAATAATCAGTTCTGACTGTTCTGTTCTATTTTTGCCAATCTGATCAATTGACATGAATTGGCACTGTATGCTCATGATATCTTTTAGCTGTTAAATCTGTTAGTGCAGTTTTTCCAGCTTTTCTCTGTTTATCAATGCCTTGTCTTGGCCTTAATATATGGTTAGTTGATTATGCTTGGAGGTTTTCCAATTCCCAAAACTTGGCTTAACTATGCTTGTCTGTTAGATTTTCAAGCTAATTCTCATTGCTGAAATGGCTTTACTCCTATAGCAATAACTGAGTTACCTCATTCCTTTAATGTCCTGTCTCTTCCAGGATGTGATTCTTCAACAAGTGAAATTATATATTTGGTGCATCATTGGGACAGTTAACAGGAAATTGTTACCATTCTCCAGACACTATCAGTTTTACTTTTTTCTGTTGTATTTTCAGTGTAAACCGTCATTTTTACTGTATTGGGATTGTTTTTGTAAATCTTGGCACTACCTAAATCATGCTGTTTTTGGAACCAAGGTGCAAGGGAGAGATCGTTTGTATATTAAATTTGTGGCGGAGCAGCTAGGCTTGGATGGCTCATATGTTCCTCGCACTTACATAGAACAGATTCAGCTGGAGAAGCTACTCAATGACGTTATGGTATGGATTCTCTTACTTGATTATGCTTTACCTGATTTATATGTAGTCCTTATTTATTCAACCTGCAGGCATTGCCAGATGATTTGAAGACAAAACTCAGCATAGATGATGATTTGGTTTCTAGCCCTAAAGAAGCTCTCTCACGAGCTTCTGCAGATAGGAGAAATAAGTATCTGAGCCGGTATTTTCTTGTTTGGGTCACATCTTGATACATCTTCCATCCTAAACTATGGGATATTAAAATACATTATCGAAAAAAGGAACAGGACTATAGAAGATAAATAGGCAAATCTCAACAATAATATTTTGGCATTGCGACCCCTAAAATTTTTTATTAGATGCATTTTGCTTTCAGAGATTTTACTATTTCTTCCAATATCGTTTTTTTTTCCTTTAGGACAGATAAACCCACGTGGAGATTTCAAATATCTGAAGATTGAAACAGCTTTCTTCAATGCATTTGATTGTTAAATTTGGAAACTTGAGGAACCTCTGATAAATTTACATACATATTTTACAGTAGCATATCACTCTCATCTGCAAATCAAAGAGACAAGAACCTGTCCAAGTTAACAAGGCTTGCTGTTAACAGTAGAAGGTTTGATGGAAGAACTCCTGAGCCGCCCACCACACTTGCAAACCAGGTGAGTTTAATCCTGCCTTAGATAAATGGCTGTTGTTAGTTGTTAAGGTTTATTTTTGTTTAGCACCACTCCGAATTTCCCATCTTCATCTGTTTGTTGAAATGATGGAGGAATTAATGTTATTGATGTACTTTTTCCCCCTTTATTTATTATGGACAATGCGACAGGCAGAAAGAGAAGCTCAATAAGCTAATTCCAGTTTTCTTATAGTTAACTTTTCCATTTTCTCCTTTATATTATTGTTCTCTTTTGTTTCGTTGTTGCTTGTAGATATACGATTAATTATTATGAATTATTTATCTTTGGGAATGTATCAGGGTGTAATTACTCAACTTTCTGAACAAATTGCCACACTGAATGAGAGGATGGATGAGTTTACATCTCGGGTTGAGGAGGTGAATTCAAAGTTCAGTATCAGGAAAGTTTCAGGTAGCCAACAGAACTTAGTAATGCAGGCTGAAGCCTGCAATGGCTCTGGACCCACTTCTGCTTTTGTTACTGGGTTGGGTAATGGTTCACTACTACCAACTTCTTCATCTTCATCACAACTGGCTAGGGAGTCACCGCTGATGGAAGAGGTAATTCAAATAATTCAAGACAGCTTGTAGTGTTTGTTATATAAGAATAAATTAAAACAAAATATGGAAGTACATGATGGACTTTCATGGCTCTAATTGAACATCTGTTGGCTGTATAATGCTTCTATCATTATGAATGTGGACTGTTAATATGGTAAATCTCAGGAACCTTGTAGAATAACACGAGACATTTTTGTAGTCTGCTTTTTAGAACAGGTTATGCTGTAATTACAATTGTTGTATACTTTCAGTTTAAGGGTTAAAATTTTGAAATTTTGGTTCAACAAGACATGATAAGGATTTAGAGAAGTGGCTAGACAATAGGAATGTGGAATGAAAGTGAGCATGAAACCGACATGAATGGTTGGAACTTAGTAGGTGATATTGTCAAAAAATTGATGGTGAAAAGACAAAATCCCTGGTGATGAGAAAGACCGCCTAGACCAATTTCCATGAGGATATCAAAATAGGCATAAATGCGCTGTTTTTCATAGTAATATGCTTTCTTTGCCATATGATTATCCATAGCTTGTACAATTTCTCTGCGCAATATTGATTGAATGTGTCAGTGACTGATACAGAAACTATCACTTATATCTCATTGCCTTTTGAACACATTGCTCATGTCCTGAAACAGATTCTGCTAATTGCACGGGGACAACGTCAGATCATGCACCAACTAGATAACCTGAGCAATCTTCTGCACGAATACTGGGGAGAGAGGGCTCGCCAGGAGAGGATGGATAGGATAGGCAGAGCTACCGATGTCGACTCCATTACCCTGCCTGTTATTCTAACTTTAGTTGCTGGCGGCTTAGGTGTATTCTTTTTAAGGGGTCTCACATCCCAAAAGTGATTTTCATATGAAGCAGCAAAATTTCCCGATTGTAAGTATATGTCAAACCTTGTTCCTAATAGAGATACAAATTATAGAGTGGGACAGAAAAGAAAAAGTAAGACAGAGCTTGGCACTGTTCTTTCCTGCTGATATTGTAAATATGAAACCTTCAAGTTCAAAATAAAGGGATCTCTTACGAATTGGTGGTTGAATTCGTGTAATCAACTTAGCTTTATTTTAATGGAGTAAACCCCAACTTTTCTTAAGCAACTCATTTTGGATCCCGCACGGCATCTAGAGTAAACCCTAATGTGCCTTTCAAAAGTTATAATGGTTGCTTCTAATTGATGTTAGTTTTTACTTTTTGTTTTGATCCATCTCATGAAAGTTGTAGCAGAATTTGCACAAATTGATAACCTTCCACAGCTCTAGTTAAAGATTGAAGTCAAACAAGTGGATGCGTTAAAAATTATTTCACAGACGAAATTCAACCATGGCTTGTTCGGGTTTGGACCTTAAGTTTGTTTTGATTTGGTGGTCATACTTTCAATATAAATTTAGTAATTTTAAAGTTAAATTTTAATTGATTCTTTAAAAAATTAATTCCAACCAGAGACACGGTGACGTTCTTATATATATATTGAACAATTGCATTGGGGAAAGGAAACAGAGCAAAAATCTTGGCAACTTATCCAAATGCAATAGACGACATTAACAACTACATATTACATCAGCCAACATCAAGTTTAAAAATTGGATAAAAGCTACATTAAATGTGTCATGTTGTTGATCAGAAAAGAGAGGATGCAAGCTCAGACACATCCGCCGCAACCTGAGAAAAATCTGCCTTTAGTTTCTCTTGTTCCTCCTGGGGAATTTCTCCCTTGGGAGGCTTGGTTAACACCAGAACACAACATGTAGGCCTCTTGGTAACTCCAGCATTTGCAAGATCCTGAAATGGTAGATTAACATAACAAATTAATTATCAGTAAAGCAGGTAAACGAGAGACTATGGGAAAAGAAACAAGCCAGGATCAGGGAGTATCACAACAAAAAATAAAATCAATAAATTCAGTAATTTATTTTAACTAACCCTACATTTTAGGACTCTGTCAAGGGTTCTCATTATCATATGCCAAAAATGTCAAGAATATTTTTCCACATTTAGGCCCAATTACAAGTAGTCCTGTACTTCTGTTGTATTACTAGATGAGTGACATAAAGACATGCAACTGTAAAAATGTTTTGAGCGTCTTCTCGCAACAACTTTGGAACAAATACGTTAACATGGATGAATAACAAGCAATGTTAATCCACTCATTTACTGACAGAAAATGGACATCCTGTTTTATGTTGAGAAGCAAAAAATATTCTTAAAGGATAAAGAGATGAAGTAGAAAATGAAATTAACCAAACATTACATGCCTGCATCTCTGATACAAGGAAAAAAAAAAAAGAGAGAGAGAACAAGCATGTTGTGGCACACCAAAACAAGGTTAAAAAGAGAGGGGAAAAAAGGCTTACTTCTTTTGAGGGAACATATACATATGGAATGTCTGCCTCTTCACACAAGATTGGAACATGAGTGATTACATCAATAGGAGATATGTTGCCAGCTATGACGCATAACCTGCACCCAATGGAAAAGATGAATCATAAAGATTCTAAAGCAATTTCAGGCCTCGAACTTTAACATCAGGACTCAAGTAACTCGACATGTAAGTGATGTGTAACATAAATACTAAATAGCATCGGAATACTTTGAAATAGCTCTGCAAAAGTACATGGGAAGAAATTGTTTAAAAGACGTAAATAAAAGCTCAAGATATGCAACTTTAATGATGAGCCACCAACTATTGGTACATATCAAAGATGTAGGCAACAAACTGCAGGTGCATCCATGACATACTAACCTATACAGGTAAGGATTAATACAATGAACTAGCAAACAAGAAAACAGGGGCAAGGTTCCAAAAATACCCACATCTCCGCCAAGTTCCCTTTGGACATAACAATTGCATAAGTACAATAGTACTGGTATCAGCTTTTACAAGATCAATGCTACACATCTGCACCATCAAATTTTGCAACAAACACGATACAAGTACCATTTATGTCCTTTGACCCAATCCCACCCAGTTAAAAACTACCCTGCCTTACTTCTCTCGTTGTAGGTAACATGCTATAAAATAAACAATTTTGATTTGAAGCATCAAGATTCTATGCAGTAGGATTTAGCAATCTTTAAAATCCTTTAACATCATCCAACACAATCAATGTTTAAGAAATTTCAAGTTTCGGCAGAGTCTACCATGAATAAGGAAAACTGACCCTTTATGACCACGACGGATACTTTTGACCACCTCTTTCACTCCTCTCTTCAAGCATTTGTGTTCAGCAGCTGATAAACAAGAACATAAGTAATTACACCAAACTCATGAAAGGGAAGTTGTACCCAGCACCAAATAATGGAAACATATACCAGAAATTAATCAAATCACAATAACAAAATATCCAATTGTTCTAATCTAGAAAACATCACATAATGTATCATTAAAAATTCCAGAGTCCTGAGTCCAGTCACCAAACTAGATGGCACTCGAAGTTTCAATTTTTTATTAGACTCATTTGAAGCAAGTTTCTAATTAACTCAAGCGAGATGCTTTCTTTCCCATAAAGAAATAAAAAGATAATGTAAAAGCATATACCTTTGCGAACTAGCTTGAGAGTTCTCTTGCAGAGCTTTTTGCCAGCAAGTGGCTTGGCAATAGGTGATAAAGCTATAATCTTTTTCTTCTCCTTCTCATGCTTATGCGATCTTTCTGCTTCACTATCGCTTCCCATCTCTCTTCTCTCTCTCTAGCGCAGTGAAAGTTATGTGAAGACTAGGGTTTTTGCGGTCCGTCCTCTCTGCGTTTGTGTGCTTCGGCTATTATATGTAGTAGGGTTTAAGCTTAAAATGATTTTGGGCCTACGCTTCTCTATTATAATAAACCCCTTTATTTAATTTTTAAGTTTTTCTTTTCTTTTCTTTTCTTTTCTAGAAAGAAAACCAATAATCCAAAATTGTTTACCACGTGGATATGTTAATAAGTATGTAAATAATTATAAAGGAGAAAGCTTACACATTTTAATATAAAAATTAAATTAAATTTCATGAATTGTCTTAAAATTATAAATTTAATAATATTCTTTTATCTTTTTTTGAAAGAATAATAATATTTTTAATCCACTGATGTTAATAAAATACTAATAATTTATGGTTAATATAGGAGCATATACACATACGAAGGAACTTAGTTTACATATTCAAATTAATTCATCTTCTCAGTATTAAGAAAAAAACATAAATAAAATTAATATATTTTTTATATTTCTTTCTATAATAGGATAATGTCATTAGACGAAGAAAGATTATTATATATGAGTTCGAAAAAGCTATTATATATGAGTTCGAAAAAGCTATTATGAAACGTATAATGGAGTGAAGATTTGAAATTAAAATTTTTTTTTTATATATTTTTATTTTATTTGTTCAAATTCAATAATCAAATGATTATCGATGTAATTTTCTTGTTTAATCTATAATATTTGGTTTGATCTTTTGATACATAAAATTAAAGTTGGTAATTAATAGAATCAAAAATCAAAGCTAATATAATTAAACCAGTTAAATGGTGAATTAACCAAATCTCCAATTTCCTAATCCTAAACCAATTATAAGAGAATAATGTTGTAGTCAGTCATACGCACTTGCATGCAATCTATCTCCGACTAGCAGATGGGAATCCGAAAACCAACCTGAAAAATTTCGTCCATAAATAGGCCTGAGGATCAGTTCACTCCAACAATCCTCGCCATTATTAATCAGTTAATAGCTTCAACAAACTCCAATCTCCCTCGAGCCAAAAAGCTAAGACATGCAGATATTCGTGAAGACCCTCACCGGTAAGACCGTCACTCTGGAGGTGTCGAGCAGCGATACCATCCTCAGCGTCAAAGCCAAGATCAATGGCAAGGAAAGGAAGCCTCTTTCTCCTGATCAACTGAGATTAATATTCGGTGGTAAAGAAATGCAAGATGCTCGAACTCTTGCTGACTACAACGTCCAAAAAGGGTCGACTCTTCATCTCGTGTTAAGACTCAGGGGAGGAACTATCCTTGAAGTGAAGACCCTGACAGGAAAGAAAATCGATGATGATTTTCAGCTTGTAACTGAACCGTTAATCGCAAGCAGGAAGGAATCCCGGTAAACAGCTTGGAGATGACAGACCAACAAGGGACTATGATATTGAAGGTGGGTCTGTGATTCATCTTGTGCTTGCCCTGAAGGGTGGCAGTTTTTAATTATAATAGGAAACTCTATATTGTTTTATATTCGATATTTTGTTTCAAATTACTGCAAATTAATGGACATATTAATACTGTTATTTTGTTTGGACAAGCACAAGGATATAACTGGGAACATGCATGTAATTCTTAATCATCTTTCTTTTCTTTTTTATTTTTCTTTTTGCAAATTTACTCATATTTTCATTAGCATGCTGTAAAGATGAAACTCTGCAATATAATGCTTTATTTTTATATATTTTTTGTTATTCTTTTTCGTGAGGTAGTCTGTTCAAGTATGTGAATAAAAATCTCAAAATTTTATTATCGTAAATCTCCATTACATTTCCTTCCTTTTATCTGCAATTTTGGGCTTGAAGGCCATTAGAATTCACAGAATTATCCAAAATCCACGCATATTAAGCAGGAAAGAGGTTTTGCCTGACCATCCAATCAATTTATTAAATTGATTGGATACAGATACAGAGGTGAACTATTTTGTTGCATGATACAGCAACTCAAGTGCACTAGAAGACCAAAGGAGCACATTGGGTTCTTTTATTATTCATATTTTTCTCGACTTCTGGGCTTCTGTCTTCATTATCTTCACACACTGCTCATAAAGATTCATTAACAGCTTGGTCAAATAATTTCTCCATCTTCCAAAACTGAAGGCAAAAAGTAGAGCATCTCCTGACTCCCAGTAGTGTTCTCTGATATATTTTTCATGATTGGAGTAATTATGTTATACCTAACCAGCAAAACCTACATGAACGGGCTAAACCATTTCCACATCCCCATTCAAAAACAGCACAACTAATCACATATTTGATCAACGTAAGAAATGTTTTACATTCAAGGTAATCACATTCTGATCAATGTACAACCGTAGTATATGTATTTGCGCATACATGGACTAGATAATTATGGAATCTTTTTTCAAATCACACGAGGTTGCAGATTGCAGGCCAACCAAAGTAGATTGCATGAAAGAAGACATATTAGAAGGAGGTTTCCCAATTGTACAGCACGTCTGACAATCAACATATGAAGTTCACAATTTCTTCAAAACAGCAACAAATTCCTGAAGATCTTCCAACTTTGCACTGAACAGGCCTTAAAAACAAAACAAGCATCATACAGCAGAGAAACTTAGATGCATCAAAAACATAATCTTCCTCTGGTGTTATTCTTACCATGATTGAGTGAGGACAAATCTATTTTTGGATCACAAATCCTTTTTGTTCTACTGCAGTCTGAATCTTCAATCCTTCTTGTCCTAAGCTTCTCTATTTTTGTGCGAAGTTCAGATGCCGTTTTGACCAACTCTATGGCAAAAGATTTATTGAGGGTGAATAGCAATAAAAATATAAATCATCTAAAATTTTAGCCTTCAATTGATTTCAGGATATATATGATTATTAAGAGCTAACAACCACCCTCACGTCTCCAGATGAATTTTTTTCCACTACTTCACCAAATTCTGACCTACCTTTATTCATAGAATATTTGAAGTAGAGCCGTCACTTCTACTACAAAAGATTATCTCTAGCTCGAAGAATGGCATTGATAACACACGTTTAAAAGGCAAAGCCCCTTTATTAACCCAATACAAAATATAGAGAAATACAAGATATATCTAATTACTTTAAATGTAATATCTAAGATAGCAGATTTAGCAAAACCTCTTCTGCAGCCAGTTGGTGTGGCTGGAAATGATAACGAGTTTAGATGGCTTCAAGGTTAAGACCTTTAAAGTATGGAAAGAAAATAGGCCAAACTCATATTTATGCCTTTGAACTTTGACTATTTAGTTAGTTTAACACTCTAATTTTCAATTTACCCTAACAAAAACCTGAATTTGCTTTTCTGTAATATTTTAACACTTTCTGACATGTGTCTTCGTTCAATATGTCCACATGTATTGCACAAGGGTTTTCAAATATCACCAAAAATAAAGTTCAAGTGTATGTTAGGTTAAATTGAAAGTTAAAGGTGTTTAGATATTAAGAAAAAATAAAAATCAGGTGTTTGTTAGATTAAATGGAAAGTTAAAGTATTAAATTCACTAATTGATATAAATTCAGAGGCATAAATATGTATTTAGCCAAGAAAATAACAAAGAACAAGAAATACAGAAGTAGATATATTCCAAAGTCTAAAAGCATCACTAAAACATCTTAAACAGGAGTATTCCATTGAGAAGTGTGGATGTATATGTTGGATCAGAAATAGCAAACAAACGACATATACTGCCAGCAAGATTCATTTTTGTACAACTAAGTAATGGTGCCAGGAATCATCGTTCTTTCTATGAGCTAAAACTAAGACTTTCAATTAGTCACCTTTTCACAATTCATATAAGTAATATCTGCAGTATTCCTAGATTTTCTTTCCAATATTAGTTGCTTTCTGCAAATGCCAAGTATTATGGTATATATAGCCATTTTAAAATTAAATGTAATTAATTTCTTAACACAATTACCTTGAAACATGTCATCTACAAAACTTTTCTCATAAAACTGTAATGCTTCATTGGCAAGTGCAGTGCGACTGTCACTTAAAGTAGACTGTCTTTCTAGTGCTTGAAGCTCACGGTTCATCTGAGTTGTCTCCTTCCCAATCTACAGAATCAATTTCCAAAAAGAAAATAATCTGAAATTAACGAAAAAAACTCAAGTTTGAACAAAAATAAAAATCACAAATACATGCGCATGGAAGTTCTTACAAGATAAAATATATAATTCTTCTTACCAGATTAAGCCTGTCTCTCAAGGACCCCAATTGTGCATCCAAATCTGGATGACAGAGCACATCTTGGCTTGCTAATCTTTCATCCAGTGACTCCTTCCAAAAAACACATTATAGAAGAAATGTCAATCATAAGTATAACAAACACAAACAAGATTTGGTGAAGGAAATTGGTATTTCACTAAGCATCAACAAGATGTGATTATCTGTGTTCTAACTCCTATTTCCAAGATAGGCTAAATTGTATTATTGTTGCATACACTTCCTCTTCTTTACATCCATTCCTTCATTCTTTTTCTAGTCTCTAGCTGTTGAAAATTTCAATATGTGCTTGCAAACACTGTTATAAGCCAATAGACTCAAAGCAGAATTAATGCAGCATCCATTTAGACCCAACATGTAGTAGTATGGTTAAAATAAGCCCAATCAAATATGTCAGCAAAAGACCCGTGATGTGCAAGTTCTATCATTTTTCGTCATTCTCGCCTGAGCAGCTTCTGACTTCTCCCTGAAATTTCTCAAACTACCAATTTCTTTCTGCATCTTCCCTAAAGCTGGTAACTTGGTCAACATTACCATTTATTAGAATACCATTTTATTTCACCTTGAAAAATTGGCATCCCTCCCTCCCTAGTTTTAATTTCATTGATGGTGCAAGTCAACAAGAAATTCCATGCCCTTGCTATGCGCATCATCAATCTCAGCAAATATCTTGGATCTAAATACAAAAGGAAAAATAAAAAAGAATACCTTGTTCCTTTTTTTTTTTTTCCTTTTTCTGAAGGTAAAAGACAACATTGTTTCTTATCTATTCTTCAACTCACACAAAGTCAGCATTTTGCACTTCTCTTCTTAAAAGGTTGCATCATTCTTACCTCTCAAGGATAACAGGAGATAAAACAGCAAGTCAATTCAATGCCAGTGAGTCTACATTTCTAATTCATACCAACATTCAAAAGCAAGGATGCAATCACTACTAATCCTGCCCAGCAACTGTAATTGACCATCAGCTTCTAAATGTGCATATGTAAAAGACAATAGAAGCATTAACTTTTCCATCTTGTTCTCACCGCCAACACATTCTCAATAGCAGCAGGAAAAACAATCAACCATATTTGGTACGTTTCATTATAAGCTAACCTGCCAAATTCTTATAGCAATTATTTTTTCTCATGTAATGTTTCTAATCTCATAATCATAAAGGTTAAGATGTGAGAAACAGTGGAAAAATAATCTGCAACCATCAGTGAGATAGATGTACAACGGATGAAAATAAACTGGCATAAAAGAGGAAAAAAAAAAAAGGAAATTACTTGAATAATGAAAGAAAGACGTACATTTTTTGGCAAAGAGAAACCTTGAGGAAGTGCAAAACAGTGGCGAGAACAGAACTCTTGCCACATACCCAACCTTATTCCCACATTATGTTGTATCACATTGCGAATTTTATCAATTCCCTAGCAAAAAAGGGAAAAAGAAACAAATGAATAAATTACCTATCAAAATTCTGTTACTGAACATAAAATAAATGATTAAGTTCTACCTGACTTAAATGTTCCGATCTATCAGTGTCTTGGGTGTTCACGAGAGTCGAAGCTTCTCTGCAGTAACCCAAAATAAAATAAAAAATAAAAAAAGTGCAATAAAAAAAATTATATTTACACAAATGTTGTGAAATGGAAGACTTACTGATGATAGTAATCGAACGCCTCATCGAGTAAATTCTCGACTGTGTTAAGTACTTCGTTGACGAGAAGTCGGGGATTTAGATTTAGTGATTCAAATACTGCGTCGCTTTCACTGCCACCTTCCATTTTCTTTGAGTGTCGAAGAAACCCTAATTCCTTTTTCAAACTTGCTCTCTCAACTCTCAACTAAACGTAAAGCAACTAATTATGTTCCTTTATTTCCCGCCAAGATGTTTCGCTGTCAGTCTCAAAAATTTAAAAATTAAATCACTGATTTGCAGGGGCAAATCCAGTACAGCCGACCCCACTCATTATCCTTTTTTTTTTTTTTTATCAACTATTTATTATACAATTAAGTTGGCTAAATTTTCTCTTCCTAATAGACTAAACAAAAATTTAAGGTCTTAAAATTATTACTAAATATTCATTATATTATCAGAATAAAATATTTGTACATGTATTTAATTAAACTAATTATTTGATTATAAATAATTAAATTAAATTAAATTTATAGAAAAAAATAAGAAATTGTTAAATAATTGTTTATAATATTTTAAAATTACAATAAATTATTAGTATAACAATATAAAAGTAATTTTAATAATATTATTAATTAACCTTTAGTATTATATAAGCTAATATTATAAATATAAGATATTATTATATTTTAAGATTAGAATAATTAAAAACTAATTTATAATATGCAATATTACTAGATAATAATGAAAATTCGTGTGAGATCTTATTTAAAAAGATTGGTCCTTTTCTTGGTATCTTTATATATTTATTCTTTATTTAAAATATTATGGTTCTAATAATTATAATATAATATATCATGGATTAAAATGTAATTAAAGAAATAAATGCGTGTGATGAGGGATTACCGTAGAAGTTTTGTATTTTTCCTTTTTCTTTTTCCGTTTGTTTTTGTCATTTAGAAGGATAAAGCATATTTAGCCTATGCACTTTTATTGTTTTTGCACATTTTTATTTATTTTTATTAAATTTTTATATCTTTTTATTTTATTGATATTATATTATTCTCTAACAGTAAGTTAGTGTGTATTACAAGCATTGTTAATAAAAAATAAATAAATTTTTAGATTTTTTTATTAAATTCTTTATAAATATTTTCTCAATATAATTTTAAATTTTTTTATCTTTAACAGAAATAATCCTTTATAATTTATTATTTAAATTTAATTAATAATAAATAATAAAAATATTATAATATATTTAATTTATTATTTTAATTATTAATTATTTAGATAATTAATTAATTTATAAATCTATTAATAAAATATACAGATACTAATGACCAACTAACATATAATTGGAAACAATTGCTAGTATCCAATAGGCTAAAAGGAAATAAAGAATATGCCAAAAAAAAAACCGTATATAATTAGATAATTAGTGAGGTGAAAGGCCGACGGATCAATACTACGTAGGGATATAAGGCCAACGAACCGTTAATTTATTTTTCAAATAAGAGGCAGCAATAGTATTTTAAAAATCAGCATTAGCTAACTTTATACTAGCAGCCGCAATAATATAGATGATGCATTTTAATTGGTTATTAATATTTAAATATTTTATTAATAGATTTGTGATTTTATAAAATATATTAATTTAAATAATAAAATTTTAAGAAATTATTGTAGCTAATAATTTATTGTTAAAAAAATAAAAGTACAATAGAAAAAATGAAAGAAAATCCAAAAAATTATTTACATTCTCATTAATGGAACATGAAATATATATACTAACTCGCTCTTAAAAAATAATTTAAATTTAATAAAAATAAAAATACGATAATCCGTATGAACAAATAAAAATGCACGAAGGAAATATGCATTTATTCTATTTTAAATAGTGCGTAATTATTTAATATTAATTGACATATTTATTCACTTTTTTATGTATATATATATATTTAAAAAAAATAATTCTATTTTTTAATATACGAACTTGTCAAGAAATGACAATCGAATGGTTGAATTTTAAAAACTAATAATTGAGCAATGATAACTTGAAAAAAATAATAAAATTATATTTTTAGCAAATGACTGTCAAATTTTTCTTAAACTTTTACATAGATGAAGAAAAATAAAAGTGGATTTATTAGTAATATACCTTTAGAGTAAAGTTTATCTTATATAACTTTTATTCTCTTATTTCTATTAATCCTGAATTTAGTAGTTCTAATTTTTAATTTTTAATTCATAAATTCTAATATTTATTGTATTATAAAACTATAATGACTTGGTAAAAACATATTTTTATATGACAGATAAGCTTATTATTTTATTATTTTACAATACATTTTTACTATATATCTTTTATTTTTCATTTCATTTAATATAAATAAATAAATTTACTTTCTATTTTTATATATTATTACACTTAATTATTAATTTTAAATATTTAATTACTCAATTGTTATTGTTTTGATAAATTTTAGAATAAAAATAGAATTATCTCTTCCAAAAAACTGAATAAATAAAATTGACAAAAAATATATATATTTTCGTTTATAATAGTGGAACAGGTCGACATCGAATTTTTGTTATTCCATTGTGAAAAATTGTCATTCCGCTTTCCAGCCCCTTTATATTCCTACACGTAAGCAAATAATTTCTTTCTGAACTTTTACCATACTTAAATTCAAGAACCACGCCGTTAAAGGAAAAACAGTGCAAGAATCCGACATATCTCAGCTGTTTACGTGGCACCGCTACGAAGAACTTGACCATCATCAAACTAGAGAGAGACTACTAAACTTTCGCAACCACACCACACCCACTCAACACAAACAATTGAACAACACAAGCAGTCCAGTTTCAGTTAAAAAATCTTCGATTTTCTCCTTTTTCTTTTTTTCTTTTGCTGGGCCCTTTTTATTATTTGAAAAGAAATTTCTATTAATTCCTCAATAATGACCAAAATATTTTCTAAATTGCATCAAGCAGTAACTGATAAGGCAAAAACCATACTCTCATTAGCCAGAAATAACCCATTATTTGCAGTGTGTTTCAGGACTCACATGGACATGGCAAACCAAAGCTCCTCTTCTAAAGTTCAGGCTTTGTATGAGCTTTGCACAAACACCTTTAGACCCTCTGGAATTCCTTCTCAATCTTCTCCTGCTGTCCACCAGCTCTGCTCTCTTTTGGGTATATCTTTTTCTTTTTCTTTCGTTTGTTGAGGTTTGTGCTTATTTTGAACTTCGCGATTGCATTTTGGAGGAATTATGAGGTGGGTTTTTTTTGAATTAGAAGATGTTTAATGCGGGCTTGCTTTGTTTTGAAAGGGAAATTGGAGATATGAACTGGGATTCGTTTAGATTCTACCTTTTTTCAGCACTGCAGCATGCATGTTGAAGTGTTTGCTTGATTCTGAGGTCAAAAATTGGAAAAGTTATAGCTAAATGAAGTCAGGCGATTACTATTTTGTCGTTGTGCATGAACCTAATAGCAGTTGAATGCTGATTAGCTTTCTTAGTATCTTAGCAAGTGTGTTTGTTCTTTTCATGGCCATGCTGGACATTATCTAATGGCAATTATCTCTTGGACAAACCAGAAAGTTAACTTCTATTGCAGGACTTACTAGATTGATCATTTCATGTTCCTGACATTTTTTATGGTGCTTATTTAATACGAGAATAAGGGTTCATACTTTATTAAGTTTGAATTAAACCAATTATCAATTGGGCATAAGAGAACGCATTTCAATGATTATGTTTGGGATAGAAGAATTTGTAAGAAGATACGTCTTGGAATAGCTATTCTTATTTAATGTCCAAGATAAGTGCCATTTTGGTGGCAGTTTGGTCTTGCCTATCTATGTAATCTACTATAAAAGCAACCTACTATTTGGACCGGAATATCCAACTCTAGGAGTTGTTAATAGAGGATTCAAAGTATTATAAGGATAAGTGCGGTCCAGTTTCATTGTATATCATTTTTCTCTTATTCTCTTTCTTCACTGCAACCTCTTCTTACTTGACCACTACTTATAGTTAGAGGGATAAGTATGACTCAATTTTTTTATTTTCTTCTCCGTTTATATGTTATGTTGTAAATTTACCGCATGCTTTCTTTATTGCTCTGATGCATCATTACTTAATGCCACTCTGCAGACACAATCCAACCCGCTGATGTAGGGCTCAGAGAAGAAAATCTAGATGATGATCGGGGGCATGGATTTTTTGATATGAATCGATTAAATCGGGTAGCTCGATGGTCTCAGCCAATTACATACATAGATATATACGAGTGTGAAAATTTTACGGTGAGCTTTCAAGTCTTCTTTCAGAGAGAATTTACTTTTACACTTGTCACTAATGGCCCTTGCTCTAAAATAATGTCATCAGTCAGCAACTAAAACTTGTGCACATGAAATTTTAATGTTGCATGCTTAGTGTGGTTGCTTTCATAACCTAGAGTTCTTATTTTCTTTTTCCTCATTTCCTTTTTGGTATACATGTTGTACAAATCGACTCTTTTACCAGATTTTGATAACCATCAAAATCATTTAGTATTACTGCACCTCCTTTAGTTGCTTTTGTATAGGTGTCCATAGTTCCATGCATGTGGAGTAGCAAACTCTGCACTAAATTCTGCCTTAATTCTCTGCCTTGCTATTTATTTTAACTAAGTTATCTGACATTTACTTGGGAAATTTAGACTCTTGCTGTTCAAAACTGCTTAACACAAAAGTAATTGTTCATGCAGATGTGTATATTCTGTTTTCCTACTTCCTCAGTTATTCCACTCCATGACCATCCTGGAATGACTGTTTTCAGCAAGCTTCTCTATGGTTCTTTGCACGTTAAAGCTTATGATTGGGTTCAGCCTACCTGTATCTATGACAGCAAGGGATCCAGTTATCCATCAGGTTTGGTTTTTCTTATCTGCTTTTCCAGCTTTTGACATGATGGTTTTATGGCCTCCAAGCTAACAGGAATTTTTCTATTTCTACTCTGTTGACCTTTTACTTGTTCATTCTCAAGGCTGTAATCTCCCTATAGTAACTAGGTAGAATTTGGATATATGGCATGCTCTAACATGGGGTTTTAATTTCAATATCCTGTTTGACATTTAATCTTGAATGCCAATTTTGTATGACATTTATTTTTGCTCCATTTTCCCCTTGTAATTGTCAGTTGGAACCATTTCATTTCTAAGCTTCAATCCATACTTCATAACTCAAATCTCTTTTCTTCTAACCTGATAGAGTTACTTGTCCATATATTTTTCTGTGATGAGGGTGGAGCTCCTATATGTTAAACTGGGAGGTCAACATTTTTTATAAGTGAAAACTGATTGGATTGGACTTGTAATCATATTAAAAATTGCAGCTTTTAGACAACTCACACATGTTCCATGCTGCTAATGGCCTCTGTTGCTTAGATCTATTAAAAGAAATAATAGAGCCTGTTTTTAGGAATTAGTATATCAGCAGCATCAATACTATGTAATGAGTTTTATGAAGTGCATTGGTTGTTCCAGTACCTCACTTGGTGTTTGGTTCGTGGATTTTAGTTTACGTTTCAATCACTTCATGAGAAATGCTATGTCTCGTTGTATGATTATTGCTGTGTTTTCTGGTAGAAACATGCAGCTACTTTGTTTGGTTCATCTTCTGAATCATGTCGGCACTAAAAAGAATGTTATGATTACCCCGTACAGGCAATGTGTCCACATATCCTTTCAATTTTCTTTACAATGGAATAGCTCCTTCTTTGTTTATGTGCTAATCTATTTTACTTTAGGTAATTGTGACACTGAGGTATAGCTTCTTGTATTAATATTTGTCAAAATGTTATGAGCAGTTAACAAACTACTATAATATGCGGTTGATTGTTTAGCAGGTGGCAAAAAGATAATGACGAAGAATATTTACCAGCAATAAAATATTTATTTGTAATAAGGAGCAAAGAGAGCAACTAATTAATGATAAACAAAGTCAATATGCTATCGATCAAATGATCAAACATAACTGCTGTTGAGAAAAACATTCACCTGACGTACTAGGCTTTAAAGAAAGAATGTAAATTATGCAAGAAATTTGAGAGAAGAACAATACTAATATTTGGCACTAATTATTCTTGAGGTTATTTGATTTCCAGAAAGGAAAAGTGATATGAGAGCATATTGTCTAATATTCCAAGTGGCTGGAATGCAAGATATGGGTCCATTCCAAGTATCTTGAATCACTTTAGGTCTATAACGTTGGATAATTGATAAATCTTAGATCCCTCAGTAAACCAAACACATAAAACTCAGAGTCCTAAGTCAGAGGTTTTTCAGATTCCATGTGCCGTGTATCATCTTAATGATTGAAGCAATCTGCTAACAACGTAATTGCTCGGACAGTTGGCCTAAGTTTCTAGAATATTTAATATCAAGCATAAAGCAGCCCATTATCAGCCAATTTTTAGATCATTGTTCGGCTATGTACAGAATGTAAGTTGGTCAGTTGAATACTTACCTACAGAATATTTTGCATTAGATCTAGGCTCGTCATTGTGAATAGTATCCCCTCTAGTTGTCATAACTTGCTAATTGTCGCCATTAATGGTGCTTAAATGCTGATTGTTTGGAGTTCTGCTATAATTCAGTTCAAAAGACCAAAATAATTAGTAAAGAAAAGCTAAAAATACATGCGGTAGCAGCATATGGCTATTTCATGGGTTTTGGTTATCAGTTTTGGAGTGAGACATGGCGCACACTTGTATTGTGACAAGAATGTTATCTTTGGCAGTAAAGTTGGCAAAGTTGGCGGTTGATAAAGTTTTGACGGCTCCATGCGGGACATCGGTCTTGTACCCAAAAAGTGGGGGCAATGTCCACTGTTTCACTGCAGTTACCCCTTGTGCTGTGCTTGATATTCTCACACCTCCTTACAAGGAAGATGCAGGCAGGAAATGTACTTACTACCATGATTACCC